>NC_080386.1:69330186-69630186 GCF_014773155.1 Arachis stenosperma
GTGTGGCTTCATAGGCAAGGAGTTTTCCTCTCATCTCATCATAGGTTATGGGACTTATGTTGTTGCTCTCGGTTAGGACAGTGACAGTGTTTTTTTCATTCTTTTGTGAGGCTTCTAAGGAGTTTTCTCACCAAGGTTTGTTCTGTATAGTTTGTACTCATAGCATTAAGGTTGTTGATTATGATTGAGAATCTCTCAAACGCTTCATCAATGCTTTCTCCATCCTTCATGCTAAACATCTCGTACTCTTTTCGCAGCATATCAATCCTCGTTTCTTTGACTTGTTTAGTGCCTTCGTGTGTAACTTGGAGTTTTTTCCTAGATTTCTTTGGCTGTCTTGCATCTAGACACCTTCCGGTACTCTTCAAAGCTAATAGCACGGTGAAGAAGGTTGATTGCTTTAGCATTCAGGTCTATCTTCTTCTTATCATCTTCGTTCCACTCAGCTTCTTCTTTTGGAGTTACCACTCCATCAACACTTGTTTTTGTTGGGATCTTGGGACCGCTCACAACAATCTTCCATATGTTGTAGTCAATGGATTGGATGAAGATCCTTATCCTTTCTTTCCAGTAGGAATAGTTTTCCTATTGAAGAAAGGTGGCCGGTTGTTTGACTGGCCTTCAGTGAGGGTGTAGGCAACTGTGTTGTATCCAAGTTGTTCACCATTGCATCTTTGCTCTAAGCGGTTAAGCTTGATTCTTGAGACCTTAGCTCTGGATACCAATTGAAGGTTGTGGTAGGCTTAGAGAAGGGGGGTTGAATCTATGCCTTTCTTTTAGTTGCTGTTATAACCTTTTTAAATCAACAATTTCAATTCTGATTCTGTTTGTACTTAGCAGTGGAAATTTATGAGACAATTTATTTTTGTCTCATGAATATCAGAAAACAAAACACAACAGAGAAGAGAAAAGCTAACACCAGCATATATCCTGGTTCGGTTGCCTTGTGCTATGCAACCTACGTCCAGTCTCCTCCACAACAATGGAGGAATTTCCACTATAGTTAAAAGCATTACATACACCAATTTCACATCCAAGTTCTAACCTAACTTGACATTGGCTATGCTAACACCTAACTATTCACTCTTAGTGCTAACCCAACTAAGAAAGGGATACCTAACAGGTACAAGATAAAAGACACTTAACCAACCTAAAGAAATCAGAAAATAACTTTAGGCTTTTCTCACAAGAGTATCACTCAGCCTTTTTCCACTCATGGCATTTACTTGAGCTTTCTCACAATGCCTTTTCTCACAAGAAATTACAGAAAGATAAACATAGAAAAGTACATTACAATCAGTAAAATATGAAGGAGATTGACTTCATCAACAGCCTTTGTGCTATGCGAAAACCAGATTAGCAAACCTCTGATTCAGTTTCATACTGGCAGAATGCACCTTTGATTAGGTTACACTGTCCAGTTAGTTGAACTTTCTCAAATAACACTCCTCAGAACAAAACCTCAATACTCTGGTTATCTCTCATTGGTTTCTGAATTAACACCAATCTTCTTTATCTCCTTGCATGTTGCTTGGTTCTTCTTCCAAGGTCAACATCTTGAGCCTTGAGTTTCACCAACCCACAGATTCACTTTTTTCTCACTAAACCTTAGAGTGAAAACTTTACTTCTGACTCCTTCATCTTGGCCGAAAGCCATAAAGCAGCAACCACAAAAGTCTTCTAGTAGTCAACTTAATCTGAACTCTTGAAAACCAACTTGGTCCCCAAAACATGTTTGAGACCGTGGATATACAGCAGAGAGGAACATAAACCCTTTTTTCATATAGCTCAAAACGGAGATACAGAGGGTTGAAGATGAAGAGAATAAAGTGTGTTGCATGTAAGAGGAAATAGATTACCTTGAGCTTTCTGATCTTTTCTTGATATGGTTGATTAGACCTCACCCTTCTTTGCTTAACCTTCTCTTTCCTTCTTCTTTCATGACTAGCTTAGGGACTAAGCTCTCTTTCTTACTTTTTCTAAGTTCAATGATTTGACTGGGACAGAGATGAGAAGAACGTTGCTTTTGGGAGCAAGTTGGAGGGATTTGGTGAAATCAAATAAGGCTTGGATCGGATCACTTCTTTTCTGCCCGTTTTGATTTTTTCAGCCTTGTTTCCTTTGGGCTTCGTTTATTCATTGACCCATCAGCCTTGCTATGTTATCTTCATTTCAATTTGGGCTGCTAAACTAAGTTTTGGCCTGCAACACATAATAAATAATTAGTAATATACAAATAATTAATCAACACTAATTATTTATTTTGTCCAAAAATAATGTTTGTCATCACTAATTAATTTAGTTAATTTCTTAACTCAACAACTAAATTTAAAAATCTTTTGCTTCTTTAGTAAATATTCATGGAAGTTTTCAATAATTCTTCGCATCATAGCTGTTTTCGGATGACCCAATCGATCATGCCAAGTTATGAATTCATTTGAGCTAGTAAATTTCTGGTTTACAATGACATGTGATTCAGTTGTACTAATTTTAGTATAATATAACCCAGATGAAAGTGAGGATAACTTTTCTAATATAACCTTTTTATTTGAAATATAAGTTGTGATACATATGTACGCATAATTTTTCTCATTCCTTGTTTTAATGTGATATCCATTTCGGCAAATATCTTTGAAGCTCAAAGTTTTTAGAGACTTAGTAGACAATAGTTTATTATATTATAAATTTTGTTCCTCAGGAAACAAAATTATACCTCTTCCGAAACTTTCTATCACATTGTCTGGGCCAATAATAGTATTAACATATTCTTCTTTTGGCACAAGATGAGTAAAATATATATTACTTTTGAGAATAGTATGCAAACTTGCACTATCTGCAAGGCAAATATCTTCGCTAAATGTCCTTGTCATTTTCTTCAAAGACAAATAATAATAATAAAATGAGTAGAAGTATATGTGTAGTAAAATTATTTTCTTGATTATTTTTCTGAGAAACACTATACATAGTATCATATACTAAAAATTTTATTATTATAATTTTAGAACTTGGCACATTTAGTAATTTTAAAATTTATAAATATTTTATTAAACATTATTTATATACATCATATTTGAAATTCATATGCATAAAAAATAAAATTTAACAAGAAGTTTCTTACATATTTATTTACATGAATACTTAACAATCTCACATATTAAATTATTCCATCATTAATCAATGACCAATATTTCCTTCATGATCTTCAAAGAAATCAGATACATAATAATGAGTGGTGTAATTTTCATCAACATCATTTGAAACAATATTTGTTTCCTTTCCTTTGTCATTATTTTTCAAAGATACTTGATAAAGATCGACTATGTGCCTTGGGGTATGACAGGTACGCAACCAATGACCATTTCCACCACAACAGAAATATTTATCCTCTGTTAATTTATTTGCCCATTATTTCTTTCTTTATCCCGCTTCTGGTGAGATCCTTTCTTGTGAACATAATTTTTCTTCCTTCCCTAATGTTTCTTGTTGCCAAAACCTTACCATTTACCTCTTCTGGGGTTATGATTTGTCGTATTTACTTCAAGAAATGGGACGGTGCCAGTTGGATGTGCTTCATGATTTTTTAAAAGTAACTCATTATTGCGTTCAGCAACAAGAAAGCAAGAAATTAACTCAAAATATTTTTTAAATCCTTTTTCTCGATACTACTGCAGGAGCACATTCGACGCATGGAAGGTCGAGAAAGTTTTCTCTAATATGTCATTATTAGTTATCTTTTCCCCACATAATTTCATTCGTGAGGTGATTCGAAATATTGTTAAATTATATTCATTTATGAATTTAAAATCCTGTAGACGCAAATGCGTCCATTCATATCAGGCTTGAGAAAGTATCACTGTCTTTTGATGATTATACCTTTCTTCAAAGTCTTTTAACAGATCTGCAGGATCTTTTAATGTGAGATATTCATTTTTCAATCCTTCGTCAAAATAATGACGAAAGAAGATCATGGCTTTGGCTTTATCACTTTGTGATGCATTATTTTCAGCCTTAATGGTATCTCCAAGATCCATTGAATTAAGATGGATTTCAGCATCTAGTATCTATGATAATAGTTATTTTCAGATATATCAAGAGTATTAAATTCAAGATGAGGGAGTTTTAACATAATAAAATTTTATTACGTGAGTCTTTCTAAAAATTTGATCAGAGTCTCGTGCTGATAACGTGTTGTAAAATAAATTAATAAGGAAGAGAAAATAGATATAAAATAAAGAAGCATAAATAGATAACTTTAGTATTAATATTCACCAATATAATTATGTCAATATAATAGAGATAATTTATATATATATGTGTGTGTAGCACTTATTTGTAAAAAGAGAAAGAGAAAAATACTATATGAAGAAGGAGAGAGTGATTTTATTGTTACTATATTGTGTCTTATATCTCACGCTATGAAGCCTTATTTATACATATACAAATTCATCATTTTCAACCTTTATTAAAAATTGGTCTTCGTAAGAATCTTAAGTCTCTCCTTTAAAACTTTAGCCGCCTATGTTGAGTTAAGAAATTAACCAAATTAATCAGTGATGACAAACATTATTTTTGGCAAGATAAATAATTAGTGTGGATTATTGATAATTGTATATTACTAATTATTTATAAAATATTGTAGGCCAAAATTTGAATTACAGATCAAATGGAATGGAAAATAAAACAAAGCTGGTGGGTTAGTAAATCAAATGAAGCCCAATGAAAAATAAAGAAAGAAGTCAGATGGGCCAAACGGGTTACATAAACCATATCCGATCCAAGCCCGAGTTGAGTTCAGTTCCCTCCATCTTGCTTTTACCAAAGCAACGTTCCTCTCTCTTTTGTCTTAGTCAAATCAGAGCTTCAGAAAAGTAAGAAAGAGAAAGAGAGAGAGCTTCTTCCCTAAGCAAATCACCAAAGAAGCAAGAAAGAGAAATTAAGCTTGAAAGGCAGATGTCATCTCAATAAGTTCAAACCAAATCTGGCTTAAGAAAAGGTTAAAGGTAACCCATTTCCTCTTGCATGCATCAAAGTTTCTTCTCTTCTTCCCAACTCTCTGCTCGATCCAAAATGGGATACAAAGAAAAGTTGATCTCTGTTCTTCACTGCTACAAATTCACGGTCACAAGAGATTCTTGGAGACCAAGTTGCATCTCTACGGTTCAGATTTGGTTGACCATTGAAAGACAATTTCGGTTACTCCTTCATGGCTTTCGGTCAAGTTGGAGAAGTCAGAAGCAAAGGTCCTACTCTGATGTTTAAGGAGAAAAAGTGAGCTTGTGGGTTGGTAAAGCACAGGGCTCAAGGAGTTGACCTAGGAAGATGAACCCATCAACATGTAAGGAGATAAAAGAAGATTTTCTGCTCATTCAGAACCAAGGAGAGAAAACCAGAGTTTGGTGAGTTGAGTTCTGAGAAGTTCCTCTACTTGGATAATGCTCTCTTTCAAAGAAGCATTCGGCCAACACTGAAGAACTGTATCTGAGGTTTGCAAATATGGTTTTGCACATAGCAAAGAGGCTGTTGATGAAGTCAATCACCTTCATGTTTTACAGATTGTAATGTGCTTTTTTATGTTTATCTTTCTGTAATTTTTTGTGAGAAAAGGCACTGTGAGAAAACTTAAGTAAAAGCCATGGGTGGAAAAAGGCTGAGTGATACATTTGAGAAAAGCTATAGTTATTTTCAGATATTTTCATGCTTCTTTCTTCATTCCCTTGATCCAATCTTTGCCTTCTAAATCTGAAATCACTTAGCAAACATATCAAGGCATCTAATGGAATCAAGGTGAATTAAATTTATTCATTTTAAGACCTAAAAAGCATGTTTTCACTCTTAAGCACAATTAAAGGAGAAGTATAAAACCATGCTATTTCATTGAATAAATGTGGGTAAAAGGTTATAAAATCCCCTAAAATCAATACAAGATGAACCATCAAAATGGGGTTGTCAACCTCCCCACACTTAAACCAAGCATGTCCTCATGCTTAAACCAAGAGAAAGCAAAGGGATCAACATTTATTCAATGAAAACTAACTAAATGCAATCTACCTATATGCAACTATCTACATGAATGCAATTGCTTGGTCAAAATAAATCAATTCTCAAGAAGCATATATGCATAAGGGCTAAGGACTAGCAAGTCTAATCCACAATTGAATTGATAAGGAGTGTCTGCAAGCGTTTGAGACTCTGAAAGCTAAGCTGGTCACAGCACCAGTCATCTCTGCACCAGTGGTGCACGAAATTGCAATCACACTTTTGCAATCCCGCACAACTAACCAGCAAGTGCACTGGGTCGTCCAAGTAATACCTTGCGTGAGCAAGGGTCGATCCTACGGAGATTGTCGGCTTGAAGCAAGCTATGGTTATCTTGTAAATCTTAGTCAGGATATCAGAAATTATCAGGATTGATTGTGAAAAGCAAAAGAACATGAAATAGGTACTTGTTTTGCAGTAATGGAGAATAGGTTGAGGCTTTGGAGATGCTCCATCTTCTGAATCTCTGCTTTCCTACTGTCTTCTTCATCAAACACGCAAGGCTCCTTCCATGGCAAGCTGTATGTAGGGTTTCACCGTTGTCAGTGGCTACCTCCCATCCTCTCAGTGAAAACGTTCCTATGCTCTGTCACAGCATGGCTAATCATCTGTCGGTTCTCGGTCAGGCCGGAATAGAATCCATTGATTCTTTTGCGTCTGTCACTAACGCCCCGCCTGCTAGGTGTTTGAAGCACGTCACAGTCATTCAGTCATTGAATCCTACTCAGAATACCACAGACAAGGTTTAGACCTTCCGGATTCTCTTGAATGCCGCCATCAGTTCTAGCTTATACCACGAAGATTCTGGTTAAGGAATCCAAGAGATATCTACTCAATCTAAAGTAGAACAGGGGTGGTTGTCAGGCACATGTTCATAGTTAAGAATGATGATGAGCGTCACGGATCATCACATTCATCCGGGTTAAGAGCAAGTGATATCTTAGAATGGAAGCAAGCATGATTGAATAAGAAACAGTAGTACTTGCATTAATCCATCAAGACACAGCAGAGCTCCTCACCCCCAACCATGGGGTTTAGAGACTCATGCCGTGGAAGGTATACAATGAAATGTATAAAAATGTCATGAGGTTCAGATACAATGTCAAAAGATCCTATTAATAGTAGACTAGTTACCTAGGGTGTACAGAAATGAGTAAATGACGTAAAAATCCACTTCTGGGTCCACTTAGTGTGTGCTTGGGCTGAGCAGTGAAGCATTTTCGTGTAGAGACCTTTTCTGGAGTTAAACGCCAGCTTTCATGCCAGTTTGGGCGTTTAACTCCAAGTTTTATGCCAGTTCCAGCGTTAAACGCTGGAATTTCTGAGGCTGATTTGCCACGCCGGTTTGGACCATCAAATCTTGGGCAAAGTATGGACTATCATATATTGCTGGAAAGCCCAGGATGTCTACTTTCCAACGCCATTGAGAGCGCGCCACATGGGCTTCTGTAGCTCCAGAAAATCCACTTCGAGTGCAGGGAGGTCAGAATCCAACAGCATCTGCAGTCCTTTTCAGTCTCTGAATCAGATTTTTGCTCAGAACCTTCAATTTCAGTCAGAAAATACCTGAAATCACAGAAAAACACCACAAACCCTTAGTAAAGTCTAGAAAAGTGAATTTTAACAAAAAACTACTAAAAATATACTAAAAACTAACTAAAAAGATACTAAAAACATACTAAAAACAATGCCAAAAAGGGTACAAATTATCCGCTCATCACAACACCAAACTTAATTGTTGCTTGTCCCAAGCAACTGAAAATCAAAATAGAATAAAACGAAGATAATATACTATAGACTCCAAAATATCAAAGAAACATAGTTCCAATTAGATGAGCGGGACTAGTAGCTTTTGCCTCCGAACAGTTTTGGCATCACTCTATCCTTTGAAGTCCAGAATGATGGCATCTATGAGAACTCAGAACTCAGATAGTGTTATTGATTCCTAGTTAAGTATAATGATTCTTGAACATAGCTAGTGTATGAGTCTTGGCTGTGGCCCAAAGCACTCTGTCTTCCAGTATTACCACCGGATACATACATGCCACAGACACATAATTGGGTGAACCTTTTTAGATTGTGACTCAGCTTTGCTAGAGTCCCCAATTAGAGGTGTCCAAGGTTCTTAAGCACACTCTTTTTGCCTTGGTTCACAACTTTATTTCTTTCTTTTTCTTTCTTTTTCTCTTTTTTTTGAAATTTTTTTTTTTGCTTCAAGAATCAATTTGATGATTTTTCATATCCTCAATAACAGTTCTCTTTCTCCTCATTCTTTCAAGAGCCAACAATTTTAACATTCTTAAAACAACAAATTCAAAAGACATATGCACTGTTCAAGCATTCATTCAGAAAATAAAAAGTATTGTCTTCACATCAAACTAATTCAACTAGTTTCAAGGATTAATTTTGAAATCCTGTACTTCTTGTTCTTTTGTGGTTAAAGCATTTTTCATTTAAGAGAGGTGATGGATTCATAGGACATTCATAACTTTAAGGCATAAACTTCAAATTTTATTAATTATGAATTAAGAACAAGACTCAGAAAATAAATATAAGATGAAACTAGAAATAGAAAACAAAACAAACAAAAAACGCAAAACATAGGCTCCTAATGATAGAGGTTTTCACAGAGTTAGGACTCAACAACCTTGATTTTGAGAAGTAGATGCTCCCTCAGCTTGAGAGGAGAGCTTTTGGCGTTTCATCTCTTGGAGTTCACGCCCCTGCTTCTCTTGTTCCTTCAGCAATTTGCAGAGCATGCAGTTCTGATTCTGCTGTTCTTCCTTAAGTTGCTCGATAGTCTCTTGCAACTTGGTGATAGATGCTTCTAGGCTGGCCCAGTAGCCAATTTCAGGAAATTCAGGGAGGAACTCCTGCGCCCTCCTTTTGATAGAGTTGTCTTGCACTTGTCCTTCCATTGACTTCTTGGTGATTGGGTGTTCATGGGTATGAATTCATCTACTCCCATTTTTACCCCAGCCTCTTTACAGAGCAAGGAGATCAAGCTTGGGTAAGCCAGTTTGGCTTCAGTGGAATTCTTATTTGCAATTGTGTAGATCTCACAAGCAATCACATGATGAACCTCCACTTCTTTTCCAAGCATAATGCAATGAATCATCATGCTCTCTTGATAGTTACCTCAGAACGGTTGCTAGTGGGCAGTATGGAACGCCCAATAAAGTCTAGCCAACCTCTTGCAATTGGTTGAGGTCTCCCTCTTGAGTTGGTTTGGGACACCCTTAGAATTGGTTATCCACTTAGTTCCAGGGAGGCATATGTCCTCTAGAACTTGATCCAACCTTTATCTGCTCTCACCATTCTCCTATTAAAGGAGTCAGGATCATCTTGCAGTTGAGGCAACTTGAAGATTTCTCTTATTTTGTCCAGATGGAAGTACATAACTTCCCTCTGACCATGGTTCTGTAGGTATGGTAAGCGGTTCAAGTATTCTCTGCTTATCTGTCAGCCACAGATTGAGTAGAATTCCTGAACCATGTTCCTTCCAACCTTTGTCTCAGGATTGGTTAGAACTTCCCATCCTCTGTTTCGAATTTGCTCTTGGATCCCCGGATATTCATCTTCTTTCAGATCAAATTTACTTCCGGGATCACTGACCTCAGACCCATTATTTTGTGATAATGGTCTTCATGTTCTTTGGTTAAGAACTTCTCTTGATTCCAAAGATTCTTTGGATTATTCTCTTTCTGCCTCTTAAATTGGTTGTTTTCCCTTAGGAGCCATGATATTGATGAATCTTGGCTTAGTGATCACGGAAAAAGCACACCAAACTTAGAGGTTTGCTTGTCCCCAAGCAAAAGAAAGGAAAGAAGAGAGAGAGAGGAGCAAATTCGAATGGTGTGGGCAATGAGGGGCGAACGTGTCTTATAAGGGGGGGAGGAAGGAGATTTGAAAAAAATAAGAAGAGATTTGAGAAGATATGGAGAGAATTGAAAAAAAGGGTGACTTTTTGAAGAAGATTTGGGATTAATTGAGATAGATTTGAAGAATGGTTTTGATTTGTGAAGATTTGAGAGTGAATGATGAAGGTTTGAAGTGCATTTATGTAGAAGAGTATGGGTAATAAAAGGAAAGTTTGAAAAAATTTGAGTTGAAAACGAAATTGTGGTCCCCCCACCTTTCTGGCGTTAAACGCCCAGAATGGCACCCATTCTGGCGTTTAACGCCCATTGATGCCCCTTTTGGGCGTTTAACGCCCAGCCAGGTGCCTGGCTGGCGTTAAACGCCAGAAAGCTTTATCTGGGCGTTTTCTAAACGCCCAGGATTCTGACACCTGGCGTTAAACGCCCAGAATGGTGCCCATTCTGGCGTTTAACGCCCAAAATGGCACCATTCCTGGCGTTAAACGCCCAGAATGGTACCCATTCTGGCGTTTAACGCCCAAAATGCCCCTTACTGGCATTTTTTTGCCAGTAAGCTCTTTTTCTCTGCTTTTTGAGCTGAATCCTTCTGTAACTCTGTGAATTCCTTCATTTTGATACTTGCCTCTGTAAAAACAAATCATATAGCTCCTAATGACTGGGTTGCCTCCCAGCAAGCGCTTCTTTACTGTCTTTAGCTGGACCTTTACTGAGACTCACTCAAGTCTCAGTTTGAGCATTCCTGCTCAAAATTGCTTTCAAGATAATGCTTGATTCTCTGTCCATTAACAATGAACTTTTTGTCAGAATCATATCCTGAAGCTCAACATATCCATATGGTGACACTCCTGTGATCACATACGGACCCCTCCATCGGGATTTGAGTTTCCTGGAAACAATTTGAGCCTGGAGTTGAAGAGCAGAACTTTTGTCCTGGCTCAAAGACTCTGGTTGACAACTTCTTGTCATGCCACTTCTTTGCCTTTTCCTTATAAATTTTTGCATTTTCAAAGGCATTGAGTCTGAACTCCTCTAGCTCATTTAACTGGAGCAATCTTTTTTCACCAGCTAACTGAGCATCCATGTTTAGGAATCTGGTTGCCCAGTAGGCTTTATGTTCCAGTTCCACGGGCAGATGACAGGCCTTCCCATACACCAGTTGGTATGGAGAGGTTCCTATAGGAGTCTTGAATACTGTTCTGTATGCCCATAGAGCATCATCTAAGCTCTTTGCCCAATCCTTTCTTCGGGCTATCACAGTCCGTTCTAAGATTATTTTTAGCTCTCTGTTAGAGACTTCAGCTTGCCCATTTGTCTGTGGATGATACGGAGTTGCCACTTTATGGCTAATTCCATACTAACCATAGCAGAGTGTAGCTGTCTATTGCAGAAATGAGAGCCCCCATCACTGATTAGTACTCTGGGAACACCAAATCTGCTGAAGATGTGTTTCTGGAGGAATTTTAGCACGGTCTTGGTATCATTAGGGGTGTAGCAATTGCTTCTACCACTTAGATACATAGTCCACCGCCACCAGAATGTAAGTGTTTGAGTATGATGGTGGGAATGGCCCCATGAAGTCAATTCCCCATACATCAAACAATTCTATCTCTAATATCCCTTGATGAGGCATGGCATATCCGTGAGGCAGGTTACCAGCTCTTTGGCAACTGTCACAGTTACGCACAAACTCTCGGGAATCTTTATAGAGAGTAGGCCAGTAGAAGCCACACTGGAGGACTTTAGTGGCTGTTTGCTCACTTCCAAAATGTCCTCCATACTGTGATCCATGGCAATGCCATAGGATCCTTTGTGCTTCTCTGGGTACACATCTGCGGATCACTCCGTCAGCACATCTCTTAAAGAGATATGGTTCATCCCAGAGGTAGTACTTGGCACCTGAAATTAATTTCTTTCTTTGCACACTACTGTACTCCTTGGGTATGAACCTCACAGCTTTATAATTTGCAATATCTGCAAACCAAGGAGCTTCCTGAATGGCAAAGAGTTGCTCATCTGGGAAAGTCTCGGAGATCTCAGTAGAAGGGAGGGACGCCCCAGCTACTGGTTCTATTCGGGACAGATGATCGGCTACTTGGTTCTCTGTCCCTTTTCTGTCTCTTATTTCTATATCAAACTCTTGCAGAAGAAACACCCATCTTATTAGCCTGGGTTTTGAATCCTGCTTTGTGAGTAAGTATTTAAGAGCAGCATGGTCAGTGTACACAATCACTTTGGATCCCACTAGATAAGATCTAAACTTGTCAATGGCATAAACCACTGCAAGTAATTCTTTTTCTGTGGTTGTGTAATTCTTCTGTGCATCATTTAGAACACGGCTAGCATAATAAATGATGTGCAGAAGTTTGTTATGCCTCTGTCCCAACACTGCACCAATGGCATGATCACTGGCATCACACATTAACTCAAATGGTAATGTCCAATCTGGTGCAGAGATGACTGGTGCTGTGACCAGCTTAGCTTTCAGGGTCTCAAACGCCTGCTGACTGTGTCAAACACAAATGGTGTGTCAGCAGCTAGCAGGTTACTCAGAGGTTTTGCAATTTTCGAAAAATCCTTATAAACCTTCTGTAAAATCCTGCATGCCCCAGAAAGCTTTGATTGCCTTAACATTGGCAGGTGGTGGTAATTTTCAATTACCTCTACCTTTGCCTTATCCACCTCTATTCCCCTGTTTGAAATTTTGTGCCCAAGGACAATTCCTTCAGTCACCATAAAGTGACATTCTCCCAGTTAAAACCAGGTTAGTCTCTTGGCATCTTTTCAGGACAAGTGATAGGTGGTTAAGACAGGAGCTGAATGAGTCTCCATATACTGAGAAGTCATCCATGAAGACTTCCAGAAATTTCTCTACCATATCTGAGAAGATAGAGAGCATGCACCTCTGAAAGGTTGCAGGTGCATTGCACAGACCAAAAGGCATCCTTCTGTAGGCAAACACGCCAGAAGGGCAGGTAAATGCCGTTTTCTCTTGGTCCTGAGGATTATACAATTTGGTTGTAGCCTGAATAGCCATCCAAAAAGCAGTAATAATCATGACCAGCTAGTCTTTCTAGCATTTGGTCTATGAATGGTAAAGGGAAATGATCCTTTCTGGTGGCTGTTGAGCCTTCTGTAGTCAATACACATACGCCACCCTGTAACTGTTCTTGTAGGAACCAGTTCATTTTTTTCATTATGAACCACTGTCATGCCTCCCTTTTTGGGGACAACTTGGACAGGGCTCACCCAGGGGCTATCAGAAATAGGATAAATAATCCCAGCCTCTAGTAATTTAGTGACCTCTTTCTGCACTACCTCCTTCATGGCTGGATTTAGCTCCTTTGTGGTTGGACCACTGGTTTGGCATTATCCTCCAACAGGATCTGTGCATGCATCTAGCTGGGCTAATACCCTTGAGATCACTTATGGACCACCCAAGAGTGTCTTGTGTGTCCTTAGCACATGAATCAGTGCTTCCTCTTCCTGTGGATTTAAAGCAGAGCTTATAATCACTGGAAAAGTTTCACCCCTCCCAGAAATGCATATTTCAGGGATGGTGGTAGTGGTTTGAGTTCAGGTTTGGGAGGCTTATCCTCCTCCTGAGGAATTTTCGAAAATTCCTTTGTTTCCTGTGGTTCTTCTTGATCAGGCTGAGCATCCTTGAAGATGTCTTCAAGCTCTGATTCTAGGCTTTCAGCCATATTGATCTCTTCTACCAGAGAGTCAATAATGTCAGCGCCCATGCAGTCATTTGGTGTGTCTGGATTCTGCATAGCTTTTACAGCATTCAACTTGAACTCATCCTCATTGACTCTCAGGGTTACTTCCCCTCTTTGTACATCAATGAGAATTCGTCTAGTTGCTAGGAAAGGTCTTCCTAGAATGAGAGTTGCACTCTTGTGCTCCTCCATTTCCAGACCACAAAGTCAGTTGGAAAGGCAAAGGGCCCAACCTTGACAATCATGTCCTCTTATGCCTGATGGGTGTTAATGGAGCCATCAGCAAGTTGGAGGCATATCCTGGTTGGTTTAACTTCTCCAGTCAACCCAAGCTTTCTGATAGTGGATGCAGGTATTAGATTGATGCTTGCTCCAAGATCACATAGGGCTGTCTTGGTGCAAGCGCCCTCTAATGTGCATGGTATCATAAAGCTTCCAGGATCTTGAAGCTTTTCTGGTAAGCTTTTCAGAATGACTGCACTGCATTCTTCAGTGAGAAACACTTTTTCAGTTTCTCTCCAATCCTTCTTATGACTTAAGATCTTTCATGAACTTAGCATAGGAAGGTATTTGCTCAAGTGCCTCTGCAAACGGAATCTTTATTTCAAGAGTCCTTAGATAGTCTGCAAAGCGGGCAAATTGCTTATCCTGTTCCGCTTTACGGAGTTTCTGAGGATAAGGCATCTTGGCTTGATTCTTCAAACCTTAGATGCTGCAGGTTTATTTCTTACAGAAGTGGTTGAAGAAGCCTTGTTAGAGGGATTACTGTCAGCACTCTCAGGTGTCTGATCTCCCCTTGGCGTCTGAACGCCAGGATTGGGTGGAAAATGGGCGTTTAACGCCAACTTTTCCCCATTTTCTGGAGTTTGAACGCCAGAACTGGGCAAGGAATGGGCGTTTAACGCCAGCTTTCCTTCCCTTTCTGGCGTTTGAACGCCAATAACATTCCTCTCTGGGCTCTTACTGTCCTCAGGGATTTGAACATTGGTTTGGTTATCCTCTGTCAATTGTTCCTTGTTTGGCTTTTTGCTCTTTTGAGCAGTGGTATTCAGTGTTCTCCCACTCCTCAGTTGAACTGCTTGACATTCTTCTGTTATCTGCTTAGATATTTGCTGTTTTGCTTGATTCAACTGCAGTTCTATGTTCTTGTTAGCAACCTTAGTATCATGGAGCATTTCTTTAAATTCTGCTAACTGTTCTGTCATCAGGAGCAATTGTTGATTAAGCTCATTCATCTGTTCTTGAGGTTAGGATCAGTGACTAATGCCATGACTTCCTCTTTGGAACGAACTCATTGCTAGAATATAAGTATTGGTTTCTAGCAACAGTGTATAAGCTCTTGAGCTTCTTCAATTGTCTTCCTCATGTGTATAGATCCACCAGCTGAGTGGTCTAAAGACATCTGAGCTTTTTCTGTGAGCCCATAGTAGAAGATGTCTAACTGTACCCACTCTGAAAACATTTCAGAGGGGCATTTTCTAAGCATACCTCTATACCTCTCCCAGGCATTATAAAGGGATTCATTATCCTCTTGTTTAAAGCCTTGAATGTCCAGCCTTAGCTGTGTCATCCTCTTTGGAGGGTAAAAATGATTCAGGAATTTGTCTGACAACTGTTTCCATGTCTTTATGCTTGCTGTAGGTTGGTTATTCAACCACCTTTTAGCTTGATCTTTTACAGCAAATGGAAACAGTAATAGTCTGTAGACATCCTGATCTACCTCTTTATCATGTACTGTGTCAGCAATTTGTAAGAACTGTGCCAGAAACTCAGTAGGTTCTTCCTGTGGAAGACCGGAATACTGGCAGTTTTGCTGCACTATGATAATGAGTTGAGGATTTAGCTCAAAGCTGCTTGCTTTGATGGGAGGTGTACAGATGCTACTCCCATATGCAG
Organism: Arachis stenosperma; assembly: GCF_014773155.1. Lineage (NCBI taxonomy): Eukaryota > Viridiplantae > Streptophyta > Magnoliopsida > Fabales > Fabaceae > Arachis > Arachis stenosperma. The sequence goes on from NC_080386.1 coordinate 69,345,719, forward strand.
CTGTAATGGGGTTAGCATATGACCCCAGAGTCCTTTTGGACTGATCAATCCCTCTTAGGTCCATAATGGACAAAAGGGAAATGATAATGATTGCAAATAGATAAATTTTGTTTTTTTTTTTTGAATTAAACGAAAAAAAATTAAAATAAAATAAAAGGAAATTAAAAAAAATTCGAAAATCAAAAAGAAAACAAAATCAAAGCAAATTGAGAACTGAATCAATTAGTTAATTAAAAAGATTTTGAAAAAAAGCAATTAGAAAGATATGATTGAAAAGTTTTATGAAAAAGATTTGATTTTGAACAGAGGAAAGAGAAAAACCACAAAAAGACACCAAACTTAAAATTTTTAGAAAATCAAACACTAATTTTCGAAAATTTTAAAGGAAAAACACAAAGAGGACACCAAACTTAGAATTTTTATGAATCAAAAAGGGACTAAGAACATGCAAAATCGAAAATTTTAAAAGAAAAACAAAAGCATGCAATTGACACCAAACTTAGAATATGAAACTAGACTCAACTAAAAGACTCTAAACTAATAAAAATAAAACAGTCCTAATCTAAGCAACAAGATAAACCGTCAGTTGTCCAAACTCGAACAATCCCCGGCAACGGCGCCAAAAACTTGGTGCACGAAATTGCAATCACACTTTTGCAATCCCGCACAACTAACCAGCAAGTGCACTGGGTCGTCCAAGTAATACCTTGCGTGAGCAAGGGTCGATCCACGGAGATTGTCGGCTTGAAGCAAGCTATGGTTATCTTGTAAATCTTGGTCAGGATATCAGAAATTATCAGGATTGATTGTGAAAAGCAAAAGAACATGAAATAGGTACTTGTTTTGCAGTAATGGGAATAGGTTGAGGCTTTGGAGATGCTCCATCTTCTGAATCTCTGCTTTCCTACTGTCTTCTTCATCAAACACGCAAGGCTCCTTCCATGGCAAGCTGTATGTAGGGTTTCACCGTTGTCAGTGGCTACCTCCCATCCTCTCAGTGAAAACGTTCCTATGCTCTGTCACAGCATGGCTAATCATCTGTCGGTTCTCGGTCAGGCCGGAATAGAATCCATTGATTCTTTTGCGTCTGTCACTAACGCCCCGCCTGCTAGGAGTTTGAAGCACGTCACAGTCATTCAGTCATTGAATCCTACTCAGAATACCACAGACAAGGTTTAGACCTTCCGGATTCTCTTGAATGCCGCCATCAGTTCTAGCTTATACCACGAAGATTCTGGTTAAGGAATCCAAGAGATATCTACTCAATCTAAAGTAGAACAGGGGTGGTTGTTAGGCACATGTTCATAGTTGAGAATGATCATGAGCGTCACGGATTATCACATTCATCCGGGTTAAGAGCAAGTGATATCTTAGAATGGAAGCAAGCATGATTGAATAAGAAACAGTAGTAATTGCATTAATCCATCAAGACACAGCAGAGCTCCTCACCCCCAACCATGGGGTTTAGAGACTCATGCCGTGGAAGGTATACAATGAAATGTGTAAAAATGTCATGAGGTTCAGATACAATGTCAAAAGATCCTATTAATAGTAGACTAGTAACCTAGTGTGTACAGAAATGAGTAAATGACGTAAAAATCCACTTCTGGGTCCACTTAGTGTGTGCTTGAGCTGAGCAGTGAAGCATTTTCGTGTAGAGACCTTTTCTGGAGTTAAACGCCAGCTTTCATGCCAGTTTGGGCGTTTAACTCCAAGTTTTATGCCAGTTCTAGCGTTAAACGCTGGAATTTCTAAGGCTGATTTGCCACGCCGGTTTGGGCCATCAAATCTTGGGCAAAGTATGAACTATCATATATTGATGGAAAGCCCAGGATGTCTACTTTCCAACGCCGTTGAAAGCGCGCCAATTGGGCTTCTGTAGCTCCAGAAAATCCACTTCGAGTGCAGGGAGGTCAGAATCCAACAGCATCTGCAGTCCTTTTCAGTCTCTGAATCAGATTTTTGCTCAGAACCTTCAATTTCAGTTAGAAAATACCTAAAATCACAGAAAAACACACAAACTCATAGTAAAGTCCAGAAAAGTGAATTTTAACTAAAAACTACTAAAAATATACTAAAAACTAACTAAAAGATACTAAAAACATACTAAAAACAATGCCAAAAAGGGTACAAATTATCCGCTCATCAACTAGACTGGACATTACCATTTAAACTGATGTGTGATGCCAGTGACCATGCCATTGGTGCAGTGTTGGGACAAAGGCATGACAAGCTTCTGCACGTCATTTACTATGCCAGTCGTGTTATAAATGACGCATAGAAGAACTACACAACCACAGAAAAAGAGTTACTTGCAGTGGTTTACGCCATTAATAAGTTCAGATCTTATTTAGTAGGATCAAAAGTGATTGTGTACACTGACCATGCTACTCTTAAATATCTACTCACAAAGCAGGATTCAAAACCAGACTCATCAGATGGGTGTTGCTTCTGTAGGAGTTTGATATAGAAATAAGAGACAGAAAAGGGACAAAGAACCAAGTAGCAGATCATCTGTCCCAAATAGAACCAGTAGAAGGGGCGTCCCTCCCTCTTACTGAAATCTCTGAAAACTTTCCAGATGAGCACCTCTTTGCCATCCAGGAAGTGCCATGGTTTGTAGACATTGCAAACTACAAGGCAGTGAGATTCATACCCAAAGACTACAGTAGGCAGCAAACAAAGAAATTGATCACGGATGCAAAGAACTATCTTTGGGATGAACCATATCTCTTCAAGAGATGTGCAGACGGAGTAATTCGTAGATGTGTGCCTAAAGAAGAAGCACAGAAGATCCTCTAGCACTGCCATGGATCACAGTATGGAGGACATTTTGGAAGTGAGCGAACAGCCACAAGAGTCCTCCAATGTGGCTTCTACTGGCCTACTCTCTATAAAAACTCCCGAGTGTTTGTACTTAATTGTGACAGTTGCCAAAGATCTGACAATCTGCCTCACAATTATGCCATGCCTCAACAAGGGACCTTGGAGATTGAGTTGTTTGATGTATGGGGTATTGATTTCATGGGGCGTTTCCCACCATCATACTCAAACACTTATATTCTGGTGGCAGTGGATTATGTATCCAAATGGGTTGAAGCTATTGCAACACCCACTAATAATACTAAGACAATGCTAAAATTCCTCCAGAAACATAGCTCTAGCAGATTTGGTATCCCTAGAGTACTTAATAGTGATGGGGGCACTCATTTCTGCAATAAACAGCTTTACTCTGCTTTGGTTCGGTATGGAGTTAGCCACAGGGTGGCCACTCCATATCACCCACAGACAAATGGGCAAGCTGAAGTCTCTAATAGAGAAGTTAAAAGAATCCTGGAACGGACTGTGATTAACCGTAGAAGGGATTGGGCAAGAAGCTTGGATGATGCTCTGTGGGCATATAGAACAGCATTCAAGACTCCTATAGGAACTTCTCCATACCAGCTTGTGTATGGAAAAGCCTGTCACTTGCTAGTGGAACTGGAACATAAGGCCTATTGGGATACCAGATTCCTAAACCTTGATGCCAAGTTAGCTGGAGAAAAACGATTGCTCCAGCTAAATGAGCTAGAGGAATTCAGACTCAATGCTTTCAAAAATGCAAAATTTTATAAAGAGAAAGCAAAAAGATGGCATGATAAGAAACTGTCATCCAGAGTCTTTGAGCCATGGCAGAAAGTTCTGCTATTTAATTCTAGGCTCAGATTATTCTCTGGGAAATTGAAATCCAGTGGAGAGGTCCATATGTGATTACAAGTGTGTCACCATATGGATACTGATGAGCGGATAATTTATACGCTTTTTGGCATTGTTTTTAGGTAGTTTTTAGTAAGATCAAGCTACTTTTAGGGATGTTTTCATTAGTTTTTATGTTAAATTCACATTTCTGGACTTTACTATGAGTTTGTGTGTTTTTCTGCGATTTCAGGTAAATTCTGGCTGAAATTGAGGGACTTGAGCAAAACTCTGAAAAAGGCTGACAAAAGGACTGCTGATGCTGTTGGATTCTGACCTCCCTGCACTCGAAATGGATTTTCTGGAGCTACAGAACTCCAAATGGCGCGCTCTCAACGGCGTTGGAAAGTAGACATCCAGGGCTTTCCAGAAATATATAATAGTGCATACTTTATTCGGAATTTGACGACGTAACTTGGCGTTGAACGCCAAGTTCATGCTGCTGTCTGGAGTTAAACGCCAGAAAAACGTCATGATCCGGAGTTGAACGCCCAAAACACATCATAACTCGGAGTTCAACTCCAAAAGAAGCCTCAGCTCGTGGATTGATCAAGCTCAGCCCAAGCATACACCAAGTGGGCCCCGGAAGTGGATTTATGCATCAATTACTTACTCATGTAAACCCTAGGAGCTAGTTTATTATAAATAGAACATTTAACTAATGTATTTGACATCTTTTATCACTTTAGATCTTAGGATCAGATCTTGGGACGCATAGTTCTCAGACCATGGGGGCTGGCCATTCGGCCATGCCTGAACCTTTTACTTATGTATTTTCAACGGTGGAGTTTCTGCACACCATAGATTGAGGGTGTGGAGCTCTGCTGTACCTCAAAGTATTAATGCAGTTCTATTTTCTTTTATTCAATTCTCTCTTATTCTTATTCCAAGATATTCATTCGCACCCAAGAACATGATGAATGTGATGATTAGATAACCCTCATTATCATTCTCACGTATGAACGCACGTGATTGACAACCACTTCCGTTCTACATGCAACCGAGCTTGAATGTGTATCTCTTAGATTCCCCAACAGAATCTTCGTGGTATAAGCTAGATAGATGGCGGCATTTATGAGGATCCGAAAAGTCTCACCTTGTCTGTGGTATTCCGAGTAGGATCCTGGGAATCCGGAAAGTCTAACCTTGTCTGTGGTATTCCGAGTAGGATTCCGGTAATGAATGACTGTGACGTGCTTCAGACTTGCAAGTGCTGGGCGTGATGACAAACACAAAAGAATCAAGGGATTCTATTCCAGTAGGCGCGGGAACCAACCAGTGATTAGCCGTGCTGTGACAGAGCGCGTGAGCGTAGTTTTCACTGCGAGGATGGGATGTAGCCTTCGGCCAGGTGATGCCTCCAGACGATTAGCCATGCGAGTGACAGCCGCAGAGGACCATTTTCCCGAGAGGATTGAAAGTAGCTATCGTCGAACGGTGAACCCCTATACACAGCTTGCCATGGAGAGGAGTAAGAAGGATTGAGTTGAAGCAGTAGGAGAGCAGGCGTCCTTGAGCCATACAGCATCTCCATATGCTTATCTGAAATTCCCACCAATGAATCTGCATAAGTGTTCTATCCCTTTTATTATATATCATCTATTTTCTTATTATTAATTTCCAAAACCATAAACCAATTTATATCTGCCTAACTGAGATTTACAAGGTGACCATAGCTTGCTTCATACCAACAATCTCTGTGGGATCGACCCTTACTCACGTAAGGTTTATTACTTGGACGACCCAGTACACTTGCTGGTTAGTTGAACGGAGTTGTGAATTCAACCAGTGCCATAATAATGATTTCACTCAAAATAGTTAGAACATTGATCACAATTGATCCATTGTTCACTCGTGCCAATTTCAAGTTCCATAATTTTACAAGGAGTGTAACTTAAAGAATAAGGATCACAATTTCGTCCACCAAGTTTTTGGCGCCGTTGCCGGGGATTGTTCGAGTATGGACAACTGACGGTTCATCTTGTTGCTCAGATTAAGTAATTTTCTTTTCAAAAATCTTTTTCAAAATTTTTCTTTTATTCTTCGTTTTTCTAAACTTTATTTTCGAAAAAAAAAATTAATAAAAATATTAAAAAAATCATAAAATCATAAAAAAACCAAAAATATTTTGTGTTCCTTGTTTGAGTCTTGAGTCAATTTTTAAGTTTGGTGTCAATTGCATGCTTTAAAAATTTTTCTTGCATTTTTCGAAAATCTCATGCATTCATAGTGTTCTTCATGATCTTCAAGTTGTTCTTGACAAGTCTTCTTGTTTGATCTTGATGATTTCTTGTTTTGTGTTGTTTGTTGTTTTTCATATGCATTTTTTGTTTGTTAGAGTCCATGCATTAAAGATTTCTAAGTTTGGTGTCTTGCATATTTTCTTTGCATCAAAAATTTTTCAAAAATATGTTCTTAATGTTCATCATGATCTTCAAAGTGTTCTTGGTGTTCATCTTGACATTCATAGCATTCCTGCATGCATTCATTGTTTTGATCTAAAAATTTCATGCATTAAGTATTTTTGTTGTTTTTCTCTCTCATAATTAAAAATTCAAAAATCAAAAAAAATATCTTTTCCTTATTTCCCTCCAAATTTTCGAAATTTTGGGTTGACTTGGTCAAAAATTTTTAAAAAATTAGTTATTTCTTACAAGTCAAGTCAAAATTTCAATTTTAAAAATCTTATCTTTTTAAAATCTTTTTCAAAAATTATATCTTTTTCATTTTTTCTATTTTTCGAAAATTCCAAAAATATTTTTCAAATTATTTTCAAAATCTTTTCCTTATCTTTACATCATATTTTCAAAAATTCACTAATAATTAATGTGATTGGTTAAAAAATTTGAAGTTTGTTACTTTCTTGTTAAGAAAGGTTCAATCTTTGAGTTCTAGAATCTTATCTTGTAATTTCTTGTTAGTGAAGTAAATAATTTCAAAATTTTTGAATTAAATCTTTGTATCTTTTATTTGATCTTTTTCAAAAATTTTATCTTTTTCAAAATTTGATTTCAAAATATCTTATCTAACTTACTATCTTCTTATCTTTTTCAATTTTGATTTCAAATCTTTTTCAATCAACTAACTAACTTCTTGTTTGTTTCTTATCTTTTTCAAAACCACCTAACTACTTTTCCCTCTCTAATTTTCGAAAATATCTCATCCCTTTTTCAAAAATTCTTTTTAATTAACTAATTATTTCATGTTTTAATTTTAATTACATTTTATCTCTAATTTTCGAAAATCACTAACCCCTTTTCAAAAATTATTTTCGAAATCTCCCTCCTCTTTTCTTCTTCTATTTAATTATTTGATTACTAACACTTCTCTTCACCTCTCTTCATCCAAAATCCGAATCCCCCTCCTCATTCTTCTACCCCCTTCTTTTTCTACTAACATAAAGGAATCTCTATACTGTGACATAGAGGATTCCTCTTCTTTTCTTGTTTTCTTCTCTTTCATATGAGCAGGAACAAGGATAAAGGCACTCTTGTTGAAATTGATCCAGAACCTGAAAGGACTCTGAAGAGAAAATTAAGAGAAGCTAAATTACAACAATCCAGAAACAACCTTTCAGAAATTTTCGAACAAGAGAAAGAGATGGCAGCCGAAAATAATAATAATGCAAGGAGAATGCTTGGTGACTTCACAAAGCCAACGTCCAAATTTGATGGAAGAAGCATCTCCATTCCTGCCATTGGAGCCAATAACTTTGAGCTTAAGCCTCAACTAGTTGCTTTAATGCAACAAAACTGCAAGTTTTATGGACTTCCATCTGAAGATCCTTATCAGTTTTTAACTGAGTTCTTGCAGATCTGTGAGACTGTAAAGACGAATGGAGTTGATCCTGAAGTCTACAGACTCATGCTTTTCCCTTTTGCTGTAAGAGACAGAGCTAGAGTATGGTTGGATTCCCAACCCAAGGATAGCCTGGACTCATGGGATAGCTTGTCACTGCCTTCTTGGATAAATTCTTTCCTCCTCAAAAGCTGAGCAAGCTGAGAGTGGATGTTCAAACCTTCAAACAAAAGATGGTGAATCCCTCTATGAAGCTTGGGAAAGATACAAGCAGCTGACCAAAAGATGTCCATCTGACATGTTTTCAGAATGGACCATTTTAGATATATTCAATTATGGTCTCTCTGAATTTTCGAAAATGTCATTGGACCATTCTGCAGGTGGATCTATTCACCTGAAGAAAACGCCTGAAGAGGCTCAAGAGCTCATTGACATGGTTGCAAATAACCAGTTCATGTACACTTCTGAGAGGAATTCTGTGAACAATGGGATACCTCAGAAGAAAGGAGTTCTTGAAATTGATACTCTGAATGCCATATTGGCTCAGAACAAAGTGTTGACTCAACAGGTCAACATGATCTCTCAAAATCTGACTGGATTGCAACATGCATCCAACAGTACTAGAGAGGCAGCTTCTGAAGAAGCTTATGATCCTGAAACCCTGCCATGGCAGAGGTTAATTACATGGGTGAACCTTATGGAAACACCTATAACTCATCATGGAGAAATCATCCAAATTTCTCATGGAAGGATCAACAAAAACCTCAACAAGGTTTTAACAATGGTGGACGCAATAGGCTGGGCAATAGCAAGTCATATCCATCATCTTCTCAGCAACAGACAGAGAATTCTGAACAAAACACTTCTAATTTAGCCAATGTAGTCTCTGATCTGTCAAAAGCCACTTTCAGTTTCATGAATGAAACAAGATCCTCCATTAGAAATCTGGAGGCACAAGTGGGCCAGCTGAGTAAGAAAGTCATTGAAACTCCTCCCAGTATTCTCCCAAGCAATACAGAAGAGAATCCAAAAGGAGAGTGCAAGGCCATTAACATAGTCAATATGGCCGAATGCACAAGGGAGGAGGAGGACGAAAATCCTAGTGAGGAAGACCTCCTGGGACGTCCCTCAAGCAAAAAGGAGTTTCCTATTGAGGATCCAAAGGAATCTGAGGCTCATACAGAGACCATAGAGATTCCATTAAATCTCCTTCTGCCATTCATGAGCTTTGAAGACTATTCATCCTCTGAAGAGGATGAAGATTTAACTGGAGAGCAAGTTGCTCAATATTTAGGAGCCATCATGAAGCTGAATGCCAAGTTATTTGGTAATGAGACTTGGGAAAGTGAACCTCCTTTGCTCATTAATGAACTGGATACTTGGATTCAGAAAATTATACCTCAAAAGAAACAAGATCCTGGCAAATTCTTAATACCTTGTACCATAGGCACCATGATCTTTGAAAAAGCTCTGTGTGATCTGGGTCAGGATAAATCTTATGCCACTCTCTGTAATGGAGAAGCTGGGGATCATTGAGGTACAACCTGCCTTGTTCTCACTACAACTGGCAGACAAGTCATTGAGACAAGCTTATGGATTAGTAGAGGACGTGCTAGTAAAGGTTGAAGGCCTTTACATCCCTGCTGATTTCATAATCTTAGACACTAGGAAGGAAGAGGATGATTGCATCATCCTTGGAAGACCTTTCCTAGCCACAGCAGGAGCTGTGATAGATGTCAACAGAGGAGAATTAGTCCTTCAATTGAATGGAGAATACCTTGTGTTTAAGGCACATGGCCATCCCTCTGTGACAGAAGAGAGTAAGCATGAAGAGCTTCTCTCAGTTCAGAGTCAAGAAGAGCGCACACAGTCAAACTCTAAGTTTTGTGTTGTGAGGCCACAACCAAACTCTAAGTTTGGTGTTAAGATCCCATATCCAAACTCTAAGTTTGGTGTGGACAACTATACAACATTGACCTGATCACCTTGTGGCTCCATGAGAGCCACTGTCAAGCTATTGACATTAAAGAAGCGCTTGTTGGGAGGCAACCCAATTTTATTTATCTAATTTTATTTTATTCTATTTTATTGTTATTTTGTGTTTTATTAGGTACATGATCATGAGGAGTCACGAAAAAAATCAAAAAAATTAAAAACAGAGTCAAAAACAGAAGAAAAAAATTTTCACCCTGGAGGACGCACAGACTGGCTTTCAACGCCAGTAAGATGCATCTGGCTGGCGTTCAACGCCAGAACAGAGCACCATTCTGGCGCTGAACGCCAGAAACAAGCAACATCCTGGCGTTGAACGCCAGAAACAAGCAACATCCTGGCGTTGAACGCCAGGAATGTGCCTAGAGGAGAAAAGCTGGCGCTGAACGCCAGTAACAAGCATGAAACTGGCGTTCAACGCCAGAAACATGCATTACATGGGCGTTGAACGCCCAGAACATGCACCAATGGGCGTTTGAACGCCAGAATGATGCATGAAGGCATTTTACATGCCTATATGGTGAAGGAATGGTATTTCTTTACACCTCAGGATCCTGTGGACCCCACAGGATCACCTCAGGATCTGTGGACCCCACAGGATCCCCACCTACCATATTCCCACCTTACCTTTTAATCCTAATCACACTCTCCTAATCCTAAATCTCATTCTCCCTCTTCCCCATGTCACACTTCCCAACACCCATCACCAATCACCTCAACTCCTCTTCCCAATTACCCCATTCACCATTCACATCACCCCACTCTTCCCCATAAACCCTACCTACCTTCATAAAATTCAAATTCAATTTCCCACCCATTCCCACCCAAATTGGCCGAACAACCACCCTCCCCTCTCCCTATAAATACCCTTCCCTTCTACTTCATTTTCACACAACACAACCCCTTCTTCTCCCACATAGCCGAACCTCCTTCTCTCCCTCTCTACCATAATTTCTTCTTCTTCTTCTATTCTTCTTTTCTTTTTTTGCTCGAGGACGAGCAAAATTTTAAGTTTGGTGTGGTAAAAAGCATAAGTTTTTTGTTTTTCCATTACCAATGGCACCTAAGGCCGGAGTATCCTCTAGAAAAGGAAAAGGGAAGACAAAAGCTTCCACCTCCGAGTCATGGGAGATGGAAAGATTCATCTCCAAGAGCCATCAAGACCATTTCTATGATGTTGTGGCAAAGAAGAAGGTGATCCCTGAGGTCCCTTTCAAGCTCAAGAAGAATGAGTATCCGGAGATCCGACATGAAGTTCAAAGAAGAGGTTGGGAAGTCTTAACCAACCCCATGCAACAAGTCGGAAGCTTAATGGTTCAAGAGTTCTATGCCAATGCATGGATCACTAGGAACCATAACCAAGGTATGAACCCAAGTCCAAAGAATTATCTCACAATGGTTAGGGGGAAATACTTGGATTTCAGTCCGGAAAATGTAAGGTTGGCATTCCACTTGCCTATGATGCAAGGTGATGAACGCCCCTACACTAGAAGGGTCAACTTTGATCAAAGGTTGGACCAAGTCCTTATGGACATTTGTGTGGAAGGAGCTCAATGGAAGAGAGAATCCAAAGGCAAGCCAGTTCAACTAAGAAGATTGGACCTCAAGCCTATAGCTAGAGGATGGTTGGAGTTCATTCAACGCTCCATCATTCCTACTAGCAACCGATCTGAAGTTACTGTAGATCGGGCCATCATGATCCATAGCATCATGATTGGAGAGGAAGTAGAAGTTCATGAGGTCATCTCCAATGAAATCTACAAAATAGCCGACAAGCCCTCACCTATGGCACGGCTAGCTTTTCCTCACCTTATTTGCCATCTATGTTACTCAGCTGGAGTTATCATAGAAGGAGATGTCTCCATTGAAGAAGACAAGCCCATCACCAAGAAAAGGATGGAGCAAGCAAGAGAAGCTCCTCACGGCCCTCAAGAAGTGCATGAGGAAGCTCATCATCAACAAATTCCTGAGATGCCTCAAGGAATGCACTTTCCTCCAAACAACTATTGGGAGCAACTCAACACCTCTTTAGAAGGATTGAGTCACAATGTGGAACAATTAAGGGTGGAACATCATGAGCACTCCATCATTCTCCAAGAAATAAGAGAAGATCAAAGAGCAATGAGGGAGGAGCAACAAAGGCAAGGAAGGGACATAGAAAAGCTAAAGAACATCATTGGTCCTTCAAGAAGAAGACGCCACTAGAGGTGGATTCATTCCTTGTTCTTTATTTCTTTCTGTTTTCGGTTTTTAGTATTGTGTTTATCTATGTTTTGTGTCTTTATTTCATGATCATTAGTATGTAACCATGCCTTAAAGCTATGAATAAAATCCATTACTCCTTCACCCCTCTTAAAAGAAAAATGTTTTAATTCAAAAGAACAAGAAGTACATGAATTTCGAATTTATCCTTGAATTTAATTTAATTATATTAATGTGGTGACAATACTTTTTGTTTTCTGAATGAATGATTGAACAGTGCATAATTTTGATCTTGTTGTTCATGAGTGTTAAAATTGTTGGCTCTTGAAAGAATGATGAACAAAGAGAAATGTTATTGAGGATCTGAAAAATCATGAAATTGATTCTTGAAGCAAGAAAAAGCAGTGAAAAAGAAGAAGCTTGTGAAAAAAAATGGCAAAAAAAAAATTTAGAAAGAAAAAGAAAAAGCAAGCAGAAAAAGCCAATAGCCCTTAAAACCAAAAGGCAAGGGTAAAAAGGATCCAAGGCTTTGAGCATCAATGGATAGGAGGCCCAAGGAAATAAAATCCAGGCCTAAGCGGCTAAATCAAGCTGTCCCTAACCATGTGCTTGTGTCATGAAGGTCCAAGTAAAAAGCTTGAGACTAAGTGGTTAAAGTCGTGATCCAAGGCAAAAGAGTGTGCTTAAGAGCTCTGGACACCACTAACTGGGGACTTTAGCAAAGCTAAGTCACAATCTGAAAAGGTTCACCCAGTTATGTGTCTGTGGCATTTATGTATCCGGTGGTAATACTGGAAAACAAAATGCTTAGGGCCACGGCCAAGACTCATAAGTAGCTGTGTTCAAGAATCAACATGCTTAACTAGGAAAGTCAATAACACTATCCGAAATTCTAAGTTCCTAGAGAAGCCAATCATTCTGAACTTCAAAGGAAAAAGTGAGATGCCAAAACTGTTCAGAGGCAAAAAGCTACAAGTCCCGCTCATTTAATTATAATTAATATTCATTGATATTTCTGAATTTATAGTATATTCTCTTCTTTTTATCCTGTTTGATTTTCAGTTGCTTGGGGACAAGCAACAATTTAAGTTTGGTGTTGTGATGAGCGGATAATTTATACGCTTTTTGGCATTGTTTTTAGGTAGTTTTTAGTAAGATCAAGCTACTTTTAGGGATGTTTTCATTAGTTTTTATGTTAAATTAACATTTCTGGACTTTACTATGAGTTTGTGTGTTTTTCTGTGATTTCAGGTAAATTCTGGCTGAAATTGAGGAACTTGAGCAAAACTCTGAAAAAGGCTGACAAAAGGACTGCTGATGCTGTTGGATTCTGACCTCCTTGCACTCGAAATGGATTTTCTGGAGCTACAGAACTCCAAATGGCACGCTCTCAACGGCGTTGGAAAGTAGACATCCAGGGCTTTCCAGCAATATATAGTAGTGCATACTTTATTCGGAATTTGACGACGTAACTTGGCGTTGAACGCCAAGTTCATGCTGTTGTCTGGACTTAAACGCCAGAAAAACGTCATGATCCGGAGTTGAACGCCCAAAACACGTCATAACTCGGAGTTCAACTCCAAAAGAAGCCTCAGCTCGTGGATTGATCAAGCTCAGCCCAAGCATACACCAAGTGGGCCCCGGAAGTGGATTTATGCATCAATTACTTACTCATGTAAACCCTAGGAGCTAGTTTATTATAAATAGAACATTTAACTAATGTATTTGACATCTTTTATCACTTTAGATCTTAGGATCAGATCTTGGGACGCATAGTTCTCAGACCATGGGGGCTGGCCATTCGGCCATGCCTGAACCTTTTACTTATGTATTTTCAACGGTGGAGTTTCTGCACACCATAGATTGAGGGTGTGGAGCTCTGCTGTACCTCAAAGTATTAATGCAGTTCTATTTTCTTTTATTCAATTCTCTCTTATTCTTATTCCAAGATATTCATTCGCACCCAAGAACATGATGAATGTGATGATTAGATAACCCTCATTATCATTTTCACGTATGAACGCACGTGATTGACAACCACTTCCGTTCTACATGCAACCGAGCTTGAATGTGTATCTCTTAGATTCCCCAACAGAATCTTTGTGGTATAAGCTAGATAGATGGCGGCATTTATGAGGATCTGGAAAGTCTCACCTTGTCTGTGGTATTCCGAGTAGGATCCTTGGAATCCGGAAAGTCTAACCTTGTCTGTGGTATTCCGAGTAGGATTCCGGTAATGAATGACTGTGACGTGCTTCAGACTTGCAAGTGCTGGGCGTGATGACAAACGCAAAAGAATCAAGGAATTCTATTCCAGTAGGCGCGGGAACCAACCAGTGATTAGCCGTGCTGTGACAGAGCGCGTGAGCGTAGTTTTCACTGCGAGGATGTGATATAGCCTTCGGCCAGGTGATGCCTCCAGACGATTAGCCATGCGAGTGACAGCCGCAGAGGACCATTTTCCCGAGAGGATTGAAAGTAGCTATCGTCGAACGGTGAACCCCTATACACAGCTTGCCATGGAGAGGAGTAAGAAGGATTGAGTTGAAGCAGTAGGAGAGCAGGCGTCCTTGAGCCATACAGCATCTCCATATGCTTATCTGAAATTCCCACCAATGAATCTGCATAAGTGTTCTATCCCTTTTATTATATATCATCTATTTTCTTATTATTAATTTCCAAAACCATAAACCAATTTATATCTGCCTAACTGAGATTTACAAGGTGACCATAGCTTGCTTCATACCAACAATCTCTGTGGGATCGACCCTTACTCACGTAAGGTTTATTACTTGGACGACCCAGTACACTTGCTGGTTAGTTGAACGGAGTTGTGAATTCAACCAGTGCCATAATAATGATTTCACTCAAAATAGTTAGAACATTGATCACAATTGATCCATTGTTCACTCGTGCCAATTTCAAGTTCCATAATTTTACAAGGAGTGTAACTTAAAGAATAAGGATCACAATTTCGTCCACCAGATACGTGGGGCTTTAGGATAATGTTTCTAACAAAAAGTTCATTGTTAATGGATAGAGAGTCAAACATTATCTTGAAAATAATTTTGAGCTAGAATGCTCAAAACTGAGACTTGATTAAAGCTCAGTAATAGTCCAGCTAAAGACAATAAAGAAGCGCTTGTTGGGAGGCAACCCAGCCATTTACAAAGCTTATTTGTTAATTAATTGATTTTTACAGGTTTATGTCAATTATCTTCAAGGTAAAATAGCAATTGCTTGAATTCACAGAGTTACAGAAGGATTCGCAGGATAAAACAGCAAAAAGGAAGCTCACTGGTTCGAAAAAGCCAGTAAGAACTGTTTTGGGCATTGAATGCCCAACAGAAGCACCTACTGGGCGTTCAACGCCAGTAAGGATAGCCATCTGGGCGTTAAACGCCATAAAGAATCATCTTTTGGGCGTTGAACACCATAAAGAAGCACCTTCTGGGCATTCAACGCCAGATTTACAGCGCCCAGTGACAAAGGAGTTCCTGGGGTTCAACGCCAGCTAGAAGCAACGCAACAGCTGGGTGTTGAACGCCCAGGAGAAGCTGCAAATGGGCGTTAAGCACCCAAAACATGCAGCGTTCGGGCGTTTAACGCCAGGATTGTGGGGAGGAGGTAATTTCGTTTTTACTTCACATTTTTTTTTCAATTTTCATATCTCAATTCATGATTTCTTGCATAAACATATTACAAACTCTCATTCTTCAATTCCAAAAATTTTAATCCTAATTTCTAAAATCCCTTTTTCAAAAATATAAAATGTATCTTAATTCATAAACACAAATCCTTTTTCAAATCCCATCCAACTTCTTTTCAAATCTTTTTCAAAAATCAATTATCTTTTCAAATTAATCCCAAATCTTTTTTTAAAAAAAATTCAGATTTATCTTTTTCAAATATCTTCTATATCTTTTCAATTTTTAATTATATCTTTTTCCTATCATATTTATCTTTTACAAATCATATATTCTATCCTATCTTTCTTCAAAATTTTTGAAAACCAACCCCCTCCCTTTAAATCCACTTTCGGCCTCTCTCCTCTCCTCAACAATTCAAAAACTAGCTCTCCTTCTATCCCTCTCCTTTCTTTTCTTTTGCTTGAGGACAAGCAAACCTATAAGTTTGGTGTGTTTATCCGTGATCACTAAACCATACCCACTAAGATCATGGCTTCTAAAGGAAAACAACTCACTCCAAGAGGCAAGAAAGAGAGTATTCCAAAATCACTTTGGAATCAAGGGAAGTTCTTAACCAAAGAACATTCAGACCATTACTACAAAATAATGGGTCTAAGGTCAGTGATCCCGGAAGTCAAATTCGACCTGAAAGAAGATGAATATCCAGAGATCCAAGAGCAAATTCGAAACAGGAGCTGGGAAATCCTAGCTAATCCTGAAACAAAGGTGGGGAAGAAACATGCTTCAGGAATTCTACGTTAATCTGTGGCAAACAGACAGGCAGAGAATATCTGGAACTGCTCTCTATGACTATTGGACCTTAGTCAGAGGAAAGATTGTTCACATCCACCCTGATAAAATCAGGGAGATCTTTAAGCTAGCTCAACTGAAAGATGACCCAGACTCCTTTAATAGGAGAATGATGAGAACAAATAAAGGCCTGGACAAGATTCTAGAGGACATATGCCTCCCTGGAGCCAGGTGGACCACCAGCACCAAGGGCGTCCCAAATCAACTCAAGAGAGAAGATCTCAAACTAGTCGCCAGAGGCTGGCTGGACTTCATTGGGTGTTCTATACTGCCTACTAGCAACCGCTCTGAGGTCATCGTTAAAAGAGCAGTGATGATCCACTGCATTATGTTAGGAAGAGAAATGGAAGTTCATCAGTTGATTTCGTGTGAACTTTACATAACTGCAAACAAGAACTCCAAAGATGCCAAATTGGCTTATCCTTGCTTAATATCTATGCTATGTAAAGATGCTAGAGTAAAGATGGAAATAACTGAGTATATCTCAGTTGAGCGACCAATCACCAAAATATCAATGGAAAAACAACAAGTGCAGGATGACTCCATCAAGAGAAGAGCACAGGAATTCCTCCCGAAAATACCTCAATTTGAATACTGGGAGCATTTTGAAGCATCGGTTACCAAGTTGCAAGAAGCTATGGACCAAATAAAGGAAGAACAGAATAATCAAAATAGCATGCTTTGCAAACTGCTTGGGGAACAAGAAGAGCAAAGGCGTGACTTGAAGGAACTGAAGCATCAGAAATTATCTCTTGAAGGACCAAGCACCCCACAGACTTGAGGAACATCCACTTCCAAAAATAAAGGTTGTTGAGTCCTAATCTTAGCTTTACTTTGTGATAGTTGTCTTATAGATTTACCTTAGAAGTTATATAGGAGTAGTAGTAATTAGTATATCTATTTTTATTTTATTTCCAATTAAGCTATAATTTATTTTTCTCATTATCATCAAACATGAATAAAATAGTAGATTTTTAGAATAAAGAGGCAATTTATTTTTTTGAGTTCTTAATAAGAAAAATTCTAATTATTTAGATGTGGTGGCAATACTTTTTATTTTCTGAATGAATGCCTGAACAGTGCATATTTTTTATATTGAATTTCATGAATGTTAAAAGTATTGACTCTTGAAAGAATGATGAACAAGGTAAATATTATTGATGATCTAAAAAATCATGAAATTGATTCTTGAAGCAAGAAAAAGCAGTGAAAGAAAGGGGAATCATTGGATAAAGAAAAAGAAAAAGCCAATAACCCTTAAAATCAAAAGGCAAGGGTGAAAATGATCCAAGGCTTTGAGCATCAATGGATAGGAGGGCCCAAGGAAATAAATCAAGGCCTAAGTGGCTAAATCAAGCTGTCCCTAACCATGTGCTTGTGGCATGCAGGTCCAAGTGAAAAGCTTGAGACTGAGGGGTTAAAGTCTTTCCACATGATGATGCATATTACCCCACAAGAGACGAAATGACTGCCTGCAAAAGTATTGGAAGTTGCTTGTTCCCTAAGCACTTGAGAGATGGTTAGTGTTCATATCCTGGGTCGAGCTATCTGACCCGGGATGTTTAGTGATGAGCAGATATTTTATACGCTTTTTGGGGGTAATTTCATGTAGATTTTAGTATGTTTTAGTTAGTTTTTAGTAGATTTTTATTAGTTTTTAGGCAAAATTCACATTTCTAGACTTTACTATGAGTTTGTGTGTTTTTCTGTAACTTTAGGTATTTTCTGGCTGAAATTGAGGGAGCTGAGCAAAAATCTTATTTAGGCTGAAAAAGTGCTGCTGATGCTGTTGGATTCTGACCTCCCTGCACTCGGAATGGATTTTATGGAGCTACAGGAGTCCAATTGGCGCGCTCTCAATTGGGTTGGAAAGTAGACATCCAGGGCTTTCCAGCAATAAATAATAGTCCATACATTGCACGAAGATAGACGACGTAAACTGGCGTTCAACGCCAGTTCCATGTTGCAGTTTGGCGTTCAGCGCCAGAAACAGGTTGCAAGTTGGAGTTCAACGCCAGAAACAGTTTACAACCTGGCATTCAAGTCCAAAAACAGCCCAAGCACGTGAGAAGCTTAAGTCTCAGCTCCAGCACACACCAAGTGAGCCCCAGAAGTGGATTTCTGCACTATCCATCTTAGTTTACTCATTTTCTGTAAACCTAGGTTACTAGTTTAGTATTTAAACAACTTTTAGAGACTTGTTTTGTATCTCATGACATTTTTTAGATCTGAATTTTGTACCTTTTGACGGCATAAGTCTCTAAACACCATTGTTGGGGGTAAGGAGCTCTGCAGCGTCTCGATGAATTAATGCAATTATTTCTATTTTCCATTCAAACACGCTTGTTCCTATCTAAGATGTTCATTCGTGCTTCACTATGAAGAAGGTGATGATCCATAACACTCATCACCTTCCTCAATCCATGAATGTGTGCCTGACAACCACCTCCGTTCTACATTAGATTGAATGAGTATCTCTTAGATTCCTTAATCAGAATCTTCGTGGTATAAGCTACAATCCATTGGCAGCATCCTTGAGAATCCGAAAAGTCTAAACCTTGTCTGTGGTATTCCGAGTAGGATTCTGGGATTGGATGACTGTGACGAGCTTAAAACTCGCGAGTGTTGGGCGTAGTGACAGATGCAAAAGGATCAATGGATCTTATTCCGACATGATCGAGAACCGACAGATGATTAGCCATGCTGTGACAGAACATTTGGACCATTTTCACTGAGAGGATGGGAAGTAGCCATTGACAACGGTGATGCCCTACATACAGCTTGCCATGGAAGGAACCTTGCATTTATGAAAGTGAGAAAGCATTATGTTGTAGGAATTTAGAAGACAAAGCAACTCCAAAACTCCAACATATTCTCCATTATTGAGTAACAATTATTTATTTTATGCCCTTTCACTTTTTACAATTGAACTTAAAAAAACACTGTTGTTGGTATCCGGACAAAGAATAATAAGACAACCATAGCCAGCTTCAAACCAACAATCTCCGTGGGATTCGACCCTTACTCACGTAAGGTATTACTTGGACGACCTAGTGCACTTGCTGGTTAGTTGTGCGAAGCTGTGAGAAATAGTCCACTAATATTGGCATACACAATTTCGTGCACCAAGTTTTTGGCGCCGTTGCCGGGGATTGTTTGAGTTTGAAC
Organism: Arachis stenosperma; assembly: GCF_014773155.1. Taxonomy (NCBI): domain Eukaryota; kingdom Viridiplantae; phylum Streptophyta; class Magnoliopsida; order Fabales; family Fabaceae; genus Arachis; species Arachis stenosperma. The sequence goes on from NC_080386.1 coordinate 69,365,113, forward strand.
AACTGACAGTGATTCTTGTTACTTAGATTAGGAAAAAAAATTGTCTTTTTAGTTTAGACTCACTAGGATTGCATCTTCTATTATTCCTTTTAAAAATTTTCCAAAAATATTATTTTTCTTTAATTGAATTTTCATTTTTTTATGAGTTTAGTGTCATGTTCTAAGTTTGGTGTTAATTGCATGCTTTTCTTTGTTTCTCAAATTTTCGAATTGCGTGTTCTTGTTTTTCCTTGATCTTCAAATTATTCTTGTCAATTTTTCTTGTTTGATCTTTGGTTTGTCTTGTTTTGTGTCTATTCTTTTTTTCTTGTGATTTTTCAAATTTTTAGTTTTCAAAATAAAAATTTATTTCTTAAATACCTTTTTAAAAGACGTTAAATTTATAGCTCAGTTGGCTAGAGCGTTGGCTTATGTTCTTGGCAATTGGGTATCTTCTTTTTAAAATTTTTTCAAAAATAATTTTTTTCTTTGATTGAATCTAGTGCCAAACATTAAGTTTGGTGTTCTCTTATTAATTTTCTTTAATTTTCGAAAATTTAATTTGGTTTTCAAAAAATTTTAAGTTTGGTGTTCTTTCTTTTGTTCTTGTTGTTCTTGTGTATCTTCAAAGTGTTCTTGAGTCTTCTTTGTGTTTTGGTCTTAAAATTTTTAAGTTTGGTGTTCCTTGGTGTTTTCCTTCCAAAATTTTTGAAAGCAAGGAACGTTAGATCTAAAAATTTTAAATCTTGTGTCTTGTGTGTGTTTTTCTCTTTCATCATAAAATTCAAAAATCAAAAAAAATTATCTTCTCTAACTATTTTCAAGCAAATTTTTCGAAATTTTCTATAAAAATTCAGATTTCAATTTCAAAAATTTTCAAAATCTTATCCTTTTTAAAAAAAAATTCATATCTTTTTCAAAAAGATCATAACCACTTTTTCTCTCCTCATTTTTTCAAAAATTTTTAAAATATTTTTTTAATTTTATTTTTATTTTTTATTTTATTTTTTATTTTATTTTATTTTATTTTATTATTTTGAAAATTATTATTTTTTAGAATAAAATAAATAAAATAAATAAAATAAATCCACATCATCTCCCTTTCTCCATTATGGACCTAAGGGGAAATGAACAGTCCAGAAGGACTCTGGGGTCATATGCTAACCCCACTACTGCTTCATACGGGAGTAGTATCTGTATACCCTCCATCGGAGTTAGTAGCTTTGAGTTGAATCCTCAGCTCATTATCATGGTGCAGCAAAGTTGCTAGTATTCCAGTCTTCCACAGGAATAACCTACAGAGTTTTTGGCACAGTTTTTACAAATTGTTGACACAGTACATGATAAGGAAATAGATCAGGATGTCTACATATTATTACTGTTTCCATTTGCTGTAAAAGACCAAGCTAAGAGGTGGTTAAATAACCATCCTAAGGACAGCATAAAGGCATAAAAACAGCTGTCAGAAAAATTCCTGAATCACTATTTTCCTCCAAAACGGTTGGCACAGCTAAGGCTGAGCATCCAAGGCTTCAAAAAAGGAGATAATGAATCCATTTATGATGCCTGAGAGAGATACAGAGAGATGCTAAGAAAATTCCCCTCTGAAATATTTTCAAAGTGGGTGTAGTTAGACATCTTTTATTATGGGCTTACAGAGAAAGCTCAGATTTCTCTAGACCACTCATCTGGTGGATCTATACACATGAGAAAGACAATTGAAGAAGCTCAAGAGCTCAATGATACAGTGGCCAGAAATCAGCACCTGTACTTAAGCAGTGAACCTTCCATCAACGAAGAGGCTAAAACAGTAACTGTTGAACTTAGTCTTGCAGATCAAGCTACTGAATTCAATCAGCAATTAAATTTTCTAACAAAACAGTTAGCCGAATTCAAGGAGATATTGTAAGAAACAAGAATGGCTAATATGAATATGGAAGACCAGTTGAAGCAAACAGAACAGCAGTTATCAAAACAAATAACAGAAGAGTGCCAAGCAGTTCAATTAAGAAGTGGAAAAACACTAAATACCTCATTTCAAGGCAGTAGGAAGCCAATAAATGAATAAACTGCTACCCAAAATCCCTGTGAGAACAGTCAGAGCCCAGAGAGGAATAATTTTGGCGCTTAAATGCCAGAAAAAGGGTGGAAAGCTGGCGTTGAACGCCCAACCCATGTTCAGTCCTGGCGTTCAACGCCAGAAACAGGCAAGAAATTGGCGTTGAACACCCAAAGGAAGCACAGTTCTAGCGTTCAGACGCTAGAAACAGGTAAGGAGTTGGCGCTAACGCCACTCCAGCTTCCACCCCTGGCATTTAAACGCTTGTGGGAGATTAGACACATACAAGTGCTGATAGTAGCCCCTCTAGAAAGGCTTCTCAACCCAAATCTGTAGGCAATAAACCTACAGCAACTAAGGTTGAGGAATACAAAGCCAAAATGCATTATCCTCAAAACTCCGTCAAGCAGAACAGGATAAGCAATTTGCTCGCTTTGCAAACTATCTCAGGACTCTTGAAATAAAGATTCTGTTTGCAGAAGCACTTGAGCAAATACCCTCTTATGCTAAGTTCATGAAAGAGATCTTAAGTCATAAGAAGGATTGGAGGGAAACTGAAAAAGTTTACCTGAGAAGCTTAAAGATCCGAGAAGCTTTATGATACCATGCACATTAGAAGGTACTTGTACCAAGCAAGCTCTATGTGATCTTGGGGCAAGTATTAACCTAATACCTGCAGCTACTATCAAAAAGCTTGGGTTGACTGATGAAGTTAAACCAACCCGGATATGTCTCCAACTTGCTGATGGCTCCATTAAATACCCATCAGGCGTAATTGAAGACATGATTGTCAAGGTTGGGCCATTTGCCTTTCCCACTGACTTTGTGGTGCTGGAAATGGAGGAGCACAAGAGTGTAACTCTCATTCTAGGAAGACCTTTCCTAGCAACTGGACGAACCCTCATTGACATCCAAAAAGGGGAAGTGACCTTGAGAGCCAATGAGGACGAGTTTAAGTTGAATGTTGTCAAAGCTATGCAGCATCCAGAAACCCAAAATGACTGCATGAGCATTGATATTATTGACTCTCTGGTAAAAGAGGTCAATATGACTGAGAGTCTCGAATCAGAGCTAGAGGATATCTTTAAAGATGCTCAGCCTGATCTGGAGGAACCAAAGAGAATAATAGAACCTCTAAAAATCCCTCAGGAAGAGTAGAAACCTCCCAAACCCGAACTCAAACCATTACCACCATCCCTGAAATATGCATTTCTGGGAGAAGGTGATACCTTTCCTGTAATCATAAGCTCTACCTTAGAGCCACAGGAAGAGCAAGCACTAATTCAAGTGCTAAGGACACACAAGACAGCTCTTGGGTGGTCTATTAGTGATCTTAAGGGCATTAGCCCAGCCAGATGCATGAACAAGATCCTATTGGAGGGTGACGCTAAGCAAGTGGTTCAACCACAAAGGCGGCTGAATCCAGCCATGAAGGAGGTGGTGCAGAAGGAGGTCACTAATTTACTAGAGGCTGGGATTATTTATCCTATTTCTGATAGCCCCTGGTAAGCCCTGTCCAAGTCGTCCCTAAGAAAGGTGGCATGACAGTGGTTCATAATGAAAAAAATGAACTGGTTCCTACAAGAATAGTTACAGGGTGGCGTATGTGTATTGATTATAGAAGGCTCAATACAGCTATCAGATAGGATCATTTTCCTTTACCATTCATAGACCAGATGCTAGAGAGACTGGCAGGTCATGAATACTACTGCTTCTTGGATGGATATTCAGGTTATAATAAAATTGCAGTAGATCCCCAGGATCAAGAGAAAATAGCATTCACATGCCCATCTGGAGTATTTGCATACAGAAGGATGCCATTTGGTTTGTGCAATGCACCTGCAACCTTTCAAAGGTGCATGCTCTCTATTTTCTCTGATATGGTGGAAAAATTTCTGGAAGTCTTCATGGATGACTTTTCAGTATTTGGAGACTCATTCAGCTCCTGTCTTGACCATCTAGCACTTCTTCTAAAGAGATGCCAAGAGACTAATCAGGTTTTAAATTGGGAGAAATGTCACTTTATGGTGATTGAAGGAATTGTCCTTGGGCACAAAATTTTGAACAAGGGAATAGAGGTGGATCAAGCTAAGGTGAAGGTAATTAAAAAATTACCACCACCTGCCAATGTTAAGGCAATCAGAAGCTTTCTGGGGCATGCATGATTCTATAGGAGGTTTATAAAAGATTTTTCAAAAATTGCCAAACCTCTGAGTAACCTGCTAGCTACTGACACGCCATTTATCTTTGATAAGGAGTGTTTGCAGGCGTTTAAGACTCTGAAAGCTAAGCTGGTCACAGCACCAGTCATCTCTGCACTAGACTAGACATTACCATTTGAACTAATGTGTGATGCCAAAGACCATGCCATTGGTGCAATGTTGGGACAAAGGCATGACAAGCTTCTGCATGTCATTTACTATGCCAGTCGTGTTTTAAATGACGCACAAAAGAACTACACAACCACAGAAAAAGAGTTACTTGCAGTGGTTTATGCCATTGACAAGTTCAGATCTTATTTAGTAGGATCAAAAGTGATTGTGTACACTGACCTTGCTGCTCTTAAATATCTACTCACAAAGCAGGATTCAAAACCAGACTCAACAGACGGGTGTTGCTTCTGCAGGAGTTTGATATAGAAATAAGAGACAGAAAAGGGACAGAGAACCAAGTAGCAGATCATCTATCCCGAATTGAACCAGTAGAAGGGGCGTCCCACCCTCTTACTGAAATCTCTGAAAACTTTCTGGATGCGCACCTCTTTGCCATCCAGGAAGTGCCATGGTTTGCAGACATTGCAAACTACAAGGCAGTGAGATTCATACCCAAAGAGTACAGTAGGCAACAAACAAAGAAATTGGTCACGGATGCAAAGTACTATCTTTGGGATAAACCATATCTCTTCAAGAGATGTGCAGACGGAGTAATTCGTAGATGTGTGCCTAAATAAGAAGCACAGAAGATCCTCTGGCGCTGCGATGAATCACAGTATGGAGGACATTTTGGAAGTGAGCGAACAGCCACAAGAGTCCTCCAATGTGGCTTCTACTGGCCTACTCTCTATAAAGACTCCCGAGTGTTTGTACTTAATTGTGACAATTGTCAAAGATCTGTCAATTTGTCTCACAGTTATGCCATGCCTCAACAAGGGATCTTGGAGATTGAGTTGTTTGATGTATGGGGTATTGATTTCATGGGGCCTTTCCCACCATCATACTCAAACACTTATATTCTGGTGGCAGTGGATTATGTATCCAAATGGGTTGAAGCTATTGCAACACACACTAATAATACTAAGACATTGCTGAAATTCCTACAGAAATACATCTTTAGTAGATTTGGTATCCCTAGAGTACTAATCAGTGATGGGGGCACTCATTTTTGCAATAAACAGCTTTATTCTGCTTTGGTTCGGTATGGAGTTAGCCACAGGGTGGCCACTCCATATCAGCCATAGACAAAAATGGGCAAGATGAAGTATCTAATATAGAACTCAAAAGAATCCTGGAACGGACTGTGATTGGGCAAGAAGCTTGGATGATACTCTGTGGGCATACAGAACAGCATTCAAGACTCCTATAGGAATTTCTCCATACCAGCTTGTGTATGGAAAAGCCTGTCACTTGCCAGTGGAACTGGAACATAATGCCTATTGGGCTACCTGATTCCTAAACCTTGATGCCAAGTTAGCTGGAGAAAAACGATTGCTCCAGCTAAATGAGCTAGAGGAATTCAGACTCCATGCTTTCGAAAATGCAAAAATTTACAAAGAGAAAGCAAAAAGATGGCATGATAAGAAACTGTCATCCAGAGTCTTTGAGCTAGGGTAGAAAGTTCTGCTATTTAATTCTAGGCTCAAATTATTCCCCGAGAAATTGAAATCCCAGTGGAGAGGTCCATATGTGATTACAAGTGTGTCACCATATGGATATGTGGAGCTTCAGGATAATGTTTCTAACAAAAAGTTCATTGTTAATGGACAGAGGGTCAAACATTATCTTGAAAATAACTTTGAGCAAGAATGCTCAAAACTGAGACTTGATTAAAGCTCAGTAATAGTCCAGCTAAAGACAATAAAGAAGCGCTTGTTGGGAGGCATCCCAGCCATTTACAAAGCTTATTTGTTAATTAATTGATTTTTACAGGTTTATGTCAATTATCTTCAAGGTAAAATAGCAATTGCTTGAATTCACAGAGTTACAGAAGGATTCGCAGGATAAAACAGCGAAAAGGAAGCTTACTAGTGCGAAAAAGCCAGTAAGAACTGTTTTGGGCGTTGAACGCCCAACAAAAGCATCTACTTGGCGTTTAACGCCAGTAAGGATAGCCATCTGGGCGTTAAACACCAGAAAGAAGCATCTTCTGGGCGTTGAACACCAGAAAGAAGCACCTTCATAGCGTTCAACGCCAGATTTACAGCGTCCTGGGCGTTCAGAAAAATGCCCAGTGACAAAGGAGTTCCTGGCGTTCAACGCCAGCTAGAAGCAACAGCTGGGCGTTGAACGCCCAGGAGAAGCTGCAAATGGGCGTTAAACGCCCAAAACATGCAGCGTTTGGGCGTTTAACGCCAGGATTGTGGGGAGGAGGTAATTTCGTTTTACTTCACTTTTTTTTTTCAATTTTCATATTTCAATTCATGATTTCTTGCATAAACATGTTACAAACTCTCATCCTTCAATTCCAAAAATTTTAATCCTAATTTCTAAAATCCCTTTTTCAAAAATATCAAATGTATCTTAATTCATAAACACAAATCCTTTTTCAAATCCCATCCAACTTCTTTTCAAATCTTTTTCAAAAATCAATTATCTTTTCAAATTAATCCCAAATCTTTTTTTAAAAAAAAATTCAGATTTATCTTTTTCAAATATCTTCTATATCTTTTCAATTTTCAATTATATATTTTTCCTACCATATTTATCTTTTACAAATCATATCTTCTATCCTATCTTTCTTCAAAATTTTTGAAAACCCACCCCCTACCTTTAAATCCACTTTCGGCCTCTCTCCTCTCCTCAACAATTCGAAAACTAGCTCTCCTTCTATCCTCTCCTTTCTTTTCTTTTGCTTGAGGACAAGCAAACCTCTAAGTTTGGTGTGTTTTTCCGTGATCACTAAACCATACCCACTAAGATCATGGTTCCTAAAGGAAAACAACCCACTCCAAGAGGCAAGAAAGAGAGTATTCCAAAACTACTTTAGAATCAAGGGAAGTTCTTAACCAAAAAACATTCAGACCATTACTACAAAATAATGGGTCTAAGGTCAGTGATCCCGGAAGTCAAATTCGATCTGAAAGAAGATGAATATCCGGAGATCCAAGAGCAAATTCGAAACAGGAGCTGGGAAATCCTAGCTAATCCTGAAACAAAGGTGGGAAGAAACATGGTTCAGGAATTCTACGTTAATCTGTGGCAAACAGACAGGCAGAGAATATCTGGAACTGCTCTCTATGACTATTGGACCTTAGTCAGAGGAAAGATTGTTCACATCCACCCTGATAAAATCAGGGAGATCTTTAAGCTACCTCAGCTGAAAGATGACCCAGACTCCTTTAATAGGAGAATAATGAGAACAAATAAATGCATGGACAAGATTCTAGAGGACATATGCCTCCCTGGAGCCAGGTGGACCACCAGCACCAAGGGCGTCCCAAATCAACTCAAGAGAGAAGATCTCAAACCAGTCGCCAGAGGCTGGCTGGACTTCATTGGGCGTTCTATACTGCCCACTAGCAAGCGCTCTGTGGTCATCGTTAAAAGAGCAGTGATCATCCACTGCATTATGTTAGGAAGAGAAGTGGAAGCTCATCAGTTGATTTCGTGTGAACTTTACATAATTGCAAACAAGAACTCCAAAGATGCCAAATCGGCTTATCATAGCTTAATATCTATGATATGTAAAGATGCTGGAGTAAAGATGGGAATAACTGAGTATATCTCAGTTGAGCGACCAATCACCAAAATATCAATGGAGAAACAACAAGTGCAGGATGACCCCATCAAGAGAAGAGCACAGGAATTCCTCTCGGAAATTCTTCAATTTGAATACTGAGAGCATCTTGAAGCATCGGTTATCAAGTTGCAAGAAGCTATGGACCAAATAAAGGAAGAACAGAATAATCAAAATAGCATGCTTTGCAAACTGCTTGGGGAACAAGAAGAGCAAATGCGTGACTTGAAGGAACTGAAGCATCAGAAATTATCTCTTGAAGGACCAAGCACCCCACAGACTAGAGGAACATCCACTTCCCAAAATAAAGGTTGTTGAGTCCTAATCTTAGTTTTACTCTGTGATGGTTGTCTTATAGATTTACCTTAGAAGTTATATAAGAGTAGTAGTAATTAGTATATCTATTTTGATTTTATTTCCAATTAAGCTATAATTTATTTTTCTCATTATCATCAAACATGAATAATATAGTAGATTTTTAGAATAAAGAGGCAATTTATTTTTTCGAGTTCTTAATAAGAAAAATTCTAATTATTTAGATGTGGTGGCAATACTTTTTGTTTTCTGAATGAATGCCTAAAAAGTGCATATTTTTTATATTGAATTTCATGAATTTAAAAGTATTGACTCTTGAAAGAATGATGAACAAGAGAAATATTATTGATGATCTGAAAAATCATGAAATTAATTATTGAAGCAAGAAAAAACAGTGGAAAAAAAGGGGAATCATTGGATAAAGAAAAAGAAAAAGCCAATAACCCTTAAAACCAAAAGACAAGGGTGAAAAGGATCCAAGATTTTGAGCATCAATGGAAAGGAGAGCCCAAGAAAATAAATTCAGGCCTAAGCGGCTAAATCAAGCTGTCCCTAACCATGTGCTTGTGACATGCAAGTCCAAGTGAAAAGCTTGAGACTGAGTGGTTAAAGTCTTTCCACATGATGATGCATATTACCACCCAAGAGACGAAATGACTGCCTGCAAGAGTATTGGAAGTTGCTTGTTCCCCAAGCACTTGAGAGATGGTTAGTGTTCATACCCTGGGACGAGCTATCTGACCCGGGATGTTTAGTGATGAGCGGATATTTTATATGCTTTTTGAGGGTAATTTCATGTAGATTTTAGTGTGTTTTAGTTAGTTTTTAGTAGATTTTTATTATTTTTTAGGCAAAATTCATATTTCTGGACTTTACTATGAGTTTGTGTATTTTTCTGGCTGAAATTGAGGGAGCTGAGCAAAAATCTGATTTAGGCTGAAAAAGAATGGCTGATGATGTTGGATTCTGACCTCTCTGCACTCGGAATGGATTTTTTGGAGCTACAGGAGTCCAATTGGCGCGCTCTTAATTGGGTTAGAAAGTAGACATCCAGGACTTTCCAGCAATAAATAATAGTCCATACTTTGCGGGAAGATAGACGACGTAAACTGGCGTTCAACGTCAGTTCCATGTTGTAGTTTGGCGTTCAGTGCCAGAAACAGGTTGCAAGTTGGAGTTCAACGCCAGAAATAGGTTACATCTTGGCGTTTGATGAGCGGATAAATTGTACGCTTTTTGGCATTGTTTTTAGTATATTTTTAGTATCCTTTAGTTAGTTTTTATTATATTTTTATTAGTTTTTAGTTAAAATTCACTTTTCTGGACTTTACTATGAGTTTGTGTGTTTTTCTGTGATTTCAGGTATTTTCTGGCTGAAATTGAAGGTTCTGAGCAAAAATCTGATTCAGAGACTGAAAAGGACTCAGATGCTGTTGGATTCTGACCTCCCTGCACTCGAAGTGGAGTTTCTTTTGCTACAGAAGCCCAATTGGCGCATTCTCAACGGCATTGGAAAGTAGACATCCTGGGCTTTCCAGCAATATATAATAGTCCATACTTTGCCCAAGATTTGATGGCCCAAACCGGCGTTCAAAGTCACCTCAAGAAATTCCAGCGTTAAACGCCGGAACTGGCACCTAAATGGGAGTTAAACGCCCAAACTGGCATAAAAGCTGGCGTTTAACTCCAGAAAACCTCTCTACACGAAAATGCTTCATTGCTCAGCCCAAACACACACCAAGTGGGCCCGGAAGTGGATTTTTATGTCATTTACTCATCTCTGTACACCCTAGGCTACTAGTTCTCTATATATAGGACCTTTTACCATTGTATTTTTCATCTTTTGATCACTTTAGATCTCTAGATCATCTTTGGACATCTAGTTCTTAGATCATTTGGGAGGCTGGCCTCACGGCCATGCCTAGACCTTGTTCTTATGTATTTTCAACGGTGGAGTTTCTACACACCATAGATTAAGGTGTGGAGCTCTGCTGTACCTCGAGTATTAATGCAATTACTATTTTTCTTCTATTCAATTCCGCTTGTTCTTTGTCCAAGATATCACTTGTTCTTCAACTTGATGAAAGGTGATGATTGACACTCATCATCATTCTCACCTATGAACAAGGTGACTGACAACCATTCTTGTTCTACAAGCATATGAGGCTTAGTGAATATCTCTTGGATTCTTTAATCGGAATCTTCGTGGTATAGGCAGGACCTGATGGCGGCATTCAAGAGAATCCGGAAGGTCTAAACCTTGTCTGTGGTATTCTGAGTAGGATTCAATGATTGAATGACTGTGACGTGCTTCAAACTTGCAACCTGCTGGGCGTTAGTGACAGACGCAAAAGAGGGATTCTATTCCAGTAGGAAGCGGGAACCATACCGGTGATTGGCCGTACTGTGACAGAGTGCGTGAGCATTAGCTTTCACTACGAGGATGGGAGGTAGCCATTGACAACGGTGAAACCCTACATGAGCTTGCCATGGAAAGGAGTAAGAAGGATTGGATGAAGACAGTAGGAAAGCAGAGAGACGAAAGGGAAGGCATCTTCATGCGCTTATCTGAAGCTCTCACCAATGATATACATAAGTATCTCTATCTTTATCTTTATGTTATTTTCGTTCATCACCATTATACATTTGAGTCTGCCTGACTGAGATTTACAAGGTGACCATAGCTTGCTTCATACCACCAATCTCTGTGGGATCGACCCTTACTCACGTAAGGTATTACTTGGACGACCCAGTGCACTTGCTGGTTAGTTGTGCGAAGTTGTAGTGATCACAATTTCGTGCACCAAGTTTTTGGCGCCGTTGCCGGGGATTGTTCTTGTTTAAGGACAACTGACGGTTCATCTTGTTGCTTAGATTAGGTATTTTTTTCAGAGTTCTTAAGAACGAATTCTAGTGTTTCAAGGTGATAATTTTATCATCACCAAAGCTGATTGATCTTCATCAATTTAGCTCTTGAATGCAATGTCCTGCTGAAGCTTGGCTAGCTATGTCTAATTCCTTTAGACTAAAGCTTTAGACTAACATTGCATGATTCCTGGAATTCTCATTAAGAATTTTGATACTTTTATTTTCCTTTTCACTTAATTTTCGAAAAAGCACAAAAAAAAATTAGAAAATCATAAAAACCAAAAATATATCTTGCTTTAGTCTAGTGTCTCATCTTAAGTTTGGTGTCAATTGCATGCATTCATTCATGTGTCTTAAAGATCTTCAAGCAATTCTTGATGATTTCTTACTCTGATCTTTGAATTCTCTTGACTTGAGTGTTTATGTGTCTCATATGCATTCTTATTAGTGTCAGTAGTATACAAACTGCTAAGTTTGGTGTCTTGCATACATTGTTATTTGATTCTTGTTGCATTTTGATTATTAAAAATCCAAAAATATTTTTTATTTGTGTCTTTGCAAGTCAATAATACAGAGAATTGAAGATTCAGAACATACTGCAGAGGAATTATACAAAAAAAGCTGGGCATTCGAAAATGCCCAGTGAAGAAGGCAGACTGGCGTTTAAACGCCAGCCAGGGTGCCTGGCTGGGCGTTTAACGCCCAAAAGGGTAGTAATTTAGGCGTTAAACGCCAGAATGTGCACCATTCTGGGCGTTTAACGCCAGGATGGCACAAGGGGGAAGATTTTGTTTTCAAAATCAATTTTTTTCAAGTTTTCAAAGTTTTTCAAAATCAAATCTTTTTCAAATCATATCTTTTCAATCAAATGTTTTCAAAATCAATTTCTTTCCTTTTTCAAAGATACTTACTAACAATTAATGATTTGATTGAACATTTTTTGCCTTTTCTGTTGAGGAAGGTTTTATGTTTGAATCATATCTTTTCTTGTTAGGCAAGTCATTAATTTTTAAAATCATATCTTTTCAAATTGTTTTCAAATCATATCTTTTTAAAATTGTTTTCAAATCAAATCTTTTTAAAATGTTTTTCAAATCATATCTTCTCAATCACATTTTTTTTAAAACCAATCATATCTTCTCAACCACATCTTTTTCAAAATAAGTTTTCAATCAAATCTTTTTAATTTCTAATTTCAAAATCTTTTTCAAAAATCACTTGATTTCTTTTCCACTCTTATTTTCGAAAATCAATTAAGTGTTTTTCAAAATGTTTTCAAAATCTTTTACTTAAATTTCCGAAAATTACTTCCCTTCTTCTCACATCCTTCTATTTATGAACTAACTCTATTCCTTAATGCAAAATTCGAACTCCATCTTCTTTGATAAGTTCGAATTTTCTACCTCTGTCTTCTATTTTTCTTCCTCTGACACCTCAAGGAATCTCTATACTGTGACATAGAGGATTCCATATTTTCTTGTTTTCTTCTCTTTCATATGAGCAGGAACAAAGACAAAGGCATTCTTGTTGAAGCTGACCCTGAACCTGAAAGGACCTTGAAGCGAAAGCTAAGAGAAGCTAAGGCACAACTCTCTGTTGAGGACCTGACCGAATTCTTCAAAGAAGAAGAAGCCATGGCAGCCGAAAACAACAACAATGCCAACAATGCAAGGAAGGTGCTGGGTGACTTTACTGCACCTACTCCCAACTTCTATGGGAGAAGCATCTCTATCCCTGCCATTGGAGCAACCAACTTTGAGCTTAAGCCTCAATTAGTTTCTCTAATGCAACAGAATTGCAAGTTCCATGGACTTCCATTGGAAGATCCTCATCAGTTTTTAGCTGAATTCTTGCAAATCTGTGACACAGTCAAGACTAATGGGGTTGACCCTGAGGTCTACAGACTGATGCTATTCCCTTTTGCTGTAAGAGACAGAGCTAGGACTTGGTTGGACTCACAACCTAAAGAAAGTCTAGACTCATGGGAAAAGCTAGTCAATGCCTTCTTGGCAAAGTTCTTTCCACCTCAAAAATTGAGTAAGCTTAGAGTGGAAGTCCAAACCTTCAGACAGAAGGATGGAGAGTCCCTCTATGAAGCTTGGGAAAGATACAAACAATTAATCAGAAAATGTCCTTCTGACATGCTTTCCAAATGGAGCATCATAGGTACTTTCTATGATGGTCTCTCTGAACTATCTAAGATGTCCTTGGATAGCTCTGCTGGAGGATCTCTTCATCTGAAGAAGACGCCTACAGAGGCTCAAGAACTAATTGAAATGGTTGCAAATAACCAATTCATGTACACTTCTGAAAGGAATCCTGTGAACAATGGGACTAATCAGAAGAAAGGAGTTCTTGAGATTAACACTCTGAATGCCATTCTGGCTCAGAATAAAATATTGACTCAACAAGTCAATTTGATTTCTCAAAGTCTGTCTGGAATGCAAAATGCACCTGGCAGTACTAAGGATGCTTCATCTGAAAAAGAAGCTTATGATCCTGAGAACCCTTCAATGGAAGAGGTGAATTACCTAGGAGATTCCTATGGAAACACCTATAATTCTTCATGGAGAAATCACTCAAATTTCTCATGGAAGAATCAAGAGAGACCTCAACAAGGTTTCAACAACAATAATGATGGAAGAAACAGATTTAGCAATGGCAAGCCTTTTCCATCACCTTCTCAGCAACAGACAGAGAATTCTAAGCAGAACCCCTCTGACTTAGCAACCATGGTCTCTGATCTAATCAAAACCACTCAAAGTTTCATGACTGAAACAAGGTCCTCCATTAGGAATTTGGAAGGACAAGTGGGACAGCTGAGCAAGAAAGTTACTGAACTCCCTCCAAGTACTCTTCCAAGCAACACAGAAGAAAATCCAAAAGGGGAGTGCAAAGCCATCAATATGGCCGAACTTGGAGAGGAAGGGGAGGAAGTAAACGCCACTGAGGAAGACCTCAATGGGCGTGCACTAGCCTCCAATAAGTTCCCCAATGAGGAACCATGGGAATCTGAGGCTCAAAATGAGACCATAGAGATTCCATTGGACTTACTTCTGCCTTTCATGAGCTCTGATGAGTATTCTTCCTCTGAAGAGGATGAGTATGTCACTGAAGAGCAAGTTGCTAAGTACCTTGGAGCAATCATGAAGCTAGATGACAAGTTATTTGGAAATGAGACTTGGGAGAATGAACCTCCTTTGCTCACCAAAGAGCTGGATGACTTGTCTAGGCAGAAATTACCTCAAAAGAGACAAGATCCTGGGAAGTTTTCCATACCTTGTACCATAGGCACCATGACCTTCAAAAAGGCTCTGTGTGACTTAGGGTCAAGTGTAAACCTCATGCCTCTCTCTGTAATGGAGAAGCTAGGGATCTTTGAGGTACAAGCTGCAAGAATCTCACTAGAGATGGCAGACAACTCAAGAAAACAAGCTCATGGACTTGTAGAGAATGTTTTGGTAAAAGTTGAAGACCATTACATCCCTACTGATTTCATAGTCCTAGAGACTGGGAAGTGCATGGATGAATCCATCATCCTTGGTAGACCCTTCCTAGCCACAGCAAAGGCTGTGATTGATGTTGATGGAGGTGAACTGATCATTCAAATGAATGAAGAATCCTTTGTGTTTAAGGCTCAAGGATACCCCTCTGTCACCATGGAGAAGAAGCATGAAGAGCTTCTCTCAAATCAGAGACAAACAGAGCCCCCACAGTCAAACTCTAAGTTTGGTGTTGGGAGGCCACAACCAAACTCTAAGTTTGGTGTTGAACCCCCACATTCAAACTCTAAGTTTGGTGTTGGGAGGTTCCAACATTGCTCTGAGTATCTGTGAGGCTCCATGAGAGCCCTCTGTCAAGCTACTGACATTAAAGAAGCGCTTGTTGGGAGGCAACCCAATGATTATATTTTATCTATTTTCCTTTGTTATTTTATGTTTTTTGTAGGTTGATGATCATAAGAAGTCACAAAATCAATTGAAAAAGCAAAAACAGAATGAAAAACAGGAAGAAAAACAGCACACCCTGGAGGAAGAACTCACTGGCGTTTAAACGCCAGTGAGACTAGCAGTTGGGCGTTTAACGCCCAGTCTGGCACCATTCTGGGCGTTTAACGCCAGAAAGGGGCACCAGACTGGCGTTAAACGCTAGGAATGGGCACCAGCCCGGCGTTTAACGCCAGAAATAGCTCAAAACGTGATTTTGAGCAACAATTGGTGCAGGGATGACTTTTCCTTGACACCTCAGGATCTGTGGACCCCACAGGATCCCCACCAACCCACCACACTCTCTCTTCTTCTTCACCCATTCACCAATCACCTCAACACCTCTCCCCCATAAACCCTTCTTCACTCCTTCATTTTCACACCACCTAAACACCACTTCTCCCCCTCCTTGGCCGAACACAAAGCCATCTCCCTCTCCTCTATTTCTTCTTCTTCTACTCTCTTCTTTCTTCTTTTGCTCGAGGACGAGCAAACCTTTTAAGTTTGGTGTGGTAAAAGCATTGCTTTTTGTTTTTCCATAACCATTTATGGCATCCAAAGCCGGTTCAACTGAGAAGGCATGACCTCAAGCCCATCACTAAGAAAAGGATGGAGCAAACAAGAGATCCCTGAGATACCTCAAGGGATGCACTTTCCTCCACAAGACTATTGGGAGCAACTAAACACCTCCCTAGGAGAGTTGAGTTCCAACATGGGACAACTAAGGGTGGAGCACCAAGAACATGCCATCCTTCTCCATGAAATTAGAAGAAGATCAAAGAATCATGAGAGATGAGCAACAAAGACAAGGAAGAGACATTGAGAAGCTCAAGCACTCCATAAGATCTTCAAGAGGAAGAACAAGCCGCCATCACTAAGGTGGACCCGTTCTTTAATCTCCTTGTTCTTTACTTTCCTGTTTTTCGAATTTTAGTGCTTATGTTATCTATGTTTGTGTCTTGTGATCATTAGTGTCTTAGTGTCTATGCCTTAAAGCTATGAATATGAATCCATCACCTTTCTTAAATGAAAACTGTTTTTATTACAAAAGAACAAGAAGTACAGGATTTCAAATTCATCTTTAAAACTAGCTTAATCAGTTTGATGTGGTGACAATACTTTTTGTTTTCTGAATGTATGCTTGAACAGTGCATATGTCTTTTGAATTTGTGGTTCATGAATGTTCAAATTGTTGGCTCTTGAAAGAATGATGAAAAAGGAGACATGTTACTAAGGATCTGAAAAATCATAAAAATGATTCTTGAAGCAAGAAAAAGCAGTGAATACAAAAAAAAAAAAAAGAGAGAAGTAGAAAAACGAAAAAGAAAAGGGAGAAAAAGAAAAAGAAAGAAAAGGAAAGAAATAAAGTTGTGATCCAAGGCAAAAAGAGTGTGCTTAAGAACCCTGGACACCTCTAATTGGGGACTTTAGCAAAGCTGAGTCACAATCTGAAAAGGTTCACCCAATTATGTGTCTGTGGCATGTATGTATCCGGTGGTAATACTGGAAGACAGAGTGCTTTGGGCCACGGCCAAGACTCATAAAGTAGCTGTGTTCAAGAATCATCATACTTAACTAGGAGAATCAATAACACTATCTGGATTCTAAGTTCCTAAAGAAGCCGATCATTCTGAACCTCAGAGGATAAAGTGAGATGCCAAAACTGTTTGGAGGCAAAAAGCTACTAGTCCCGCTCATCTAATTTGGAGCTATGTTTCATTGATAATTTGGAGTCTATAGTATATTCTCTTCTTTTTATCTTATTTGATTTTCAGTTGCTTGGGGACAAGCAACAATTTAAGTTTGGTGTTGTGATGAGCGGATAAATTGTACGCTTTTTGGCATTGTTTTTAGTATGTTTTTAGTATCCTTTAGTTAGTTTTTATTATATTTTTATTAGTTTTTAGTTAAAATTCACTTTTCTGGACTTTACTATGAGTTTGTGTGTTTTTCTGTGATTTCAGGTATTTTCTGGCTGAAATTGAAGGTTCTGAGCAAAAATCTGATTCAGAGACTGAAAAGGACTGCAGATGCTGTTGGATTCTGACCTCCTTGCACTCGAAGTGGAGTTTCTTTTGCTACAGAAGCCCCATTGGCGCGCTCTCAACGGCATTGGAAAGTAGACATCCTGGGCTTTCCAGCAATATATAATAGTCCATACTTTGCCCAAGATTTGATGGCCCAAACCGGCGTTCAAAGTCACCTCAAGAAATTCCAGCGTTAAACGCCGGAACTGGCACCTAAATGGGAGTTAAACGCCCAAACTGGCATAAAAGCTGGCGTTTAACTCCAGAAAACGTCTCTACACGAAAATGCTTCATTGCTCAGCCCAAACACACACCAAGTGGGCCCGGAAGTGGATTTTTATGTCATTTACTCATCTCTGTACACCCTAGGCTACTAGTTCTCTATATATAGGACCTTTTACCATTGTATTTTTCATCTTTTGATCACTTTAGATCTCTAGATCATCTTTGGACATCTAGTTCTTAGATCATTTGGGAGGCTGGCCTCACGGCCATGCCTAGACCTTGTTCTTATGTATTTTCAACGGTGGAGTTTCTACACACCATAGATTAAGGTGTGGAGCTCTGCTGTACCTCGAGTATTAATGCAATTACTATTGTTCTTCTATTCAATTCCGCTTGTTCTTTGTCCAAGATATCACTTGTTCTTCAACTTGATGAAAGGTGATGATTGACACTCATCATCATTCTCACCTATGAACAAGGTGACTGACAACCATTCTTGTTCTACAAGCATATGAGACTTAGTGAATATCTCTTGGATTCTTTAATCGGAATCTTCGTGGTATAGCCAGGACCTGATGGCGGCATTCAAGAGAATCCGGAAGGTCTAAATCTTGTCTGTGGTATTCTGAGTAGGATTCAATGATTGAATGACTGTGACGTGCTTCAAACTTGCAACCTGCTGGGCGTTAGTGACAGACGCAAAAGAGGGATTCTATTCCAGTAGGAAGCGGGAACCATACCGGTGATTGGCCGTACTGTGACAGAGTGCGTGAGCATTAGCTTTCACTGCGAGGATGGGAGGTAGCCATTGACAACGGTGAAACCCTACACGAGCTTGCCATGGAAAGGAGTAAGAAGGATTGGATGAAGACAGTAGGAAAGCAGAGAGACGGAAGGGAAGGCATCCTCATGCGCTTATCTGAAGCTCTCACCAATGATATACATAAGTATCTCTATCTTTATCTTTATGTTATTTTCGTTCATCACCATTATACATTTGAGTCTGCCTGACTGAGATTTACAAGGTGACCATAGCTTGCTTCATACCACCAATCTCCGTGGGATCGACCCTTACTCACGTAAGGTATTACTTGGACGACCCAGTGCACTTGCTGGTTAGTTGTGCGAAGTTGTAGTGATCACAATTTCGTGCACCAGCATTCAACTCCAGAAACAGCCCAGGCACGTGAGAAGCTTAAGTATCAGCCCCAGCACACACCAAGTGGGCTCCAGAAGTGGATTTCTGCACTATCCATCTTAGTTTACTCATTTTCTGTAAACGTAGGTTACTAGTTTAGTATTTAAACAACTTTTCGAGACTTGTTTTGTATCTCATGACATTTTTAGATCTGAATTTTGTACCTTTTGACGGCATGAGTCTCTAAACCCAATTGTTGGGGGTGAGGAACTCTGCAGCGTCTCGATGAATTAGTGCAATTATTTCTGTTTTCTATTCAAACACGCTTGTTCCTATCTAAGATGTTCATTCGCGCTTCACTATGAAGAAGGTGATGATCCGTGACACTCATCACCTTCCTCAATCCATGAACGTGTGCTTGACAACCACCTCCGTTCTATATTAGATTGAATGAGTATCTCTTAGATTCCTTAATCAGAATCTTCGTAGTATAAGCTAGAATCCATTGGAAACATCCTTGAGAATCCGGAAAGTCTAAACCTTGTATGTGGTATTCCGAGTAGGATTCTGGGATTGGATGACTGTGACGAGCTTAAAACTCACGAGTGTTGGGCGTAGTGACAGACGCAAAAGGATCAATGGATCTTATTCTGACATGATCGAGAACCGGCAGATGATTAGCCGTGCTGTGACAGAGCATTTGGACCATTTTCACTGAGAGGATGGGAAGTAGCCATTGACAACGGTGATGCCCTACATACAGCTTGCCATGGAAGGAACCATGCATTTATGAAAGTGAGAAAGCATTATGTTGCAGGAATTCAGAACACAAAGTATCTCCAAAACTCCAACATATTCTCCATTATTGAGTAACAATTATTTATTTTATGCCCTTTCACTTTTTACAATTGAACTTAAAAAAACACTGTTGTTGGTATCCTGACTAAGAATAATAAGATAACCATAGCTTGCTTCAAACCAACAATCTCCATGGGATTCAACCCTTACTCACGTAAGGTATTACTTGGACGACCCAGTGCACTTGCTGTTTAGTTGTGCAAAGCTGTGAGAAATAGTCCATTAATATTGGCATACACAATTTTGTGCACCATTTAGCCAAAAGGCGACCAACCCCTTCAGGTCAGACTATCCGACCTCTTCTCAAAGAGCTCGGCCAAATTACCAAGAAAGCCCAAATAAAGGGCCCAAATAGAGGAACATGTTCCAAATCCAATGGCAACTCAAGCCTATAGAGATAAGGGCGGTTCCCTTGAAGATAAGCTGACCTCACCCAAAGATAAGATAAGATAAGATAAGATAAGATAAGATAACTAACTTATCTTATCTAAAAAGGTCACTCCACACCTCTATAAATACACTGGAGCACCCAAGTATAACTCATACTCTGATTCTACTAAAAACCTGCTTAATACCCTTGCTAACTTAAGCATCGGAGTCCCTTGCAGGTACCACCACCCTCCAGTGACAAAGGATCAGCAGCATAGCTAGTCAAACAAGTCGGACACAACAACTCCGGCCATCACCCACCAGTCAGACACGTCAACTCCGACCAGTACAGAAGATCTCATCGGAGATCGACCAACAGTTTCAGGTAACCCTCGGAACATTGGCGCCGTTGCCGGGGAACCTGGAAGTCATCCCATCACTTTGGCGGACGACCATGACAACAACCACGATTCAGATCTAGAGGATAGAATACCGCACAAAAATACGGACACTACACCAAAGGATACTCCTCAACTTAACAACGTAAAGAATTCTCCAAATGCGGGAGCCATGGAGGCGCTTCAAGACCGTTTAAAATAACTTGAAGAAGAAGCCCTACATCAACGAGAGGCTGAGAAAGACCTACAAAGTGAAATAAGGCGACGCCGGAAATTGGAGGACAAGCTACTAAAACTCAAAGCAGATCTCAAGGCCAAAGCTAATCGATCCTCTCATGAGGATAGCTCCCACAAGGACCAAGATCCATTTACCAAGGAGATCATAAAGACCAAAATCCCAAAAGACTTTAAACTCCCGGATATGACTTTGTACGATGGCACTACAGATCCCGGCCATCATCTCAGCAATTTTAAAAGTAGAATGTACCTTACCGACGCCTCAGATGATGTTCACTGCAAAGCCTTTCCAACTACTTTAACAAAGACAATAATTAGATGGTTCGACAATCTACCTCCTAGGTCCATCTCAAGCTTCGATGACTTAGCCAAGAAGTTTCTGGCCAGATTCTCCATCCAAAAAGATAAGGCTAAGCACGCTCCAAGTCTATTAGGAATCCAGCAAGGAGATCGGGAAAGTCCTCACAACTACATGGAAAGATTCAACAAAACATGCCTGGACATACAAAGCCTACCAATAGAGGCTGCCATTATGGACCTCATCAATGGCTTGCGGGAGGGACCTTTTACCCAATCTATATCGACAAAACACCCCACATCCTTGAACGAAGTGAAAGAACGAGCAGAGAAGTACATCAACAAGGAGGAAAACTCTCGACTAAGAGAGACCTCAAAATCCGGATTCACCTATCCTTCCCGGGATAAGGATAAAGAGTCCAAAAAGAAGGAAGATTGACATGGGGAAAAAATAAAAAAATACCACAATTACACCCCTCTTCGGGTGTCCCTTGTGGATGTCTACAGAGAAGTTTGCCACACTGAAAAAATACCCCCAGCTCGACCACTCAAAGGCAAAGAAAGAGGATGAAATCGGACCGAATATTGTGAATACCATCGAATCTGCGGGCATTCCACCAATGAATGCTTTGACTTAAAGAATGTCATAGAAAAACTAGTAAGAGAAGGGAAATTAGATCGGTACATGGCCACTCGAGACGATGAGCAAAGAAAAAGAAGAAGGGACGAAGATGTCGGACAAACCGAGGGATCACCTCGTACACCAGAAAGACACGTCCACATGATACACGACAGATTTGCAGGAGAAGAAATTTCTAAATCATCTCGCAAAAGATATCTTAAAGAAGTATATCATGTTGAGGGGAAGGAGGAAGCACCCGACATCCCCGCAATTACTTTCACCAAAGAAGACGCATCCAGTATCGTCTCAGGATACGACGATTCCATGGTCATCACTATTATACTGGCAAACGCAAATCTCCACCGCACACTGATAGACCAAGGGAGCTCCGCCGACATCTTGTTCAAAACTGCCTTCGACAAGCTTGGCCTGGAAGAAAAAGAACTTAGAGCATATCCGAACAGCCTGTTTGGACTGGGAGACACTCTGGTTCAACCACTTGGATACATCTCACTACATACAACCTTCGAAAAAGGAAACCAGTCAAGAACACTCAAGATAGACTATATCGTGGTCGACGTGAGTTCAGCCTACAATGCCTTAATAGGTCGGACAACATTGAATCAGCTCGGCGCAATAGTCTCGACTCCACATCTATGTATGAAATTTCCAACTGCAGAAGGGATAGCTACAATAAAAGAAAACCAGAAGATGGTGTGCCGCTGTTAGAATGAAAGTCTAAACCTCAGAGGCAGAGAAGAAGAATTCCACACAATCAAACTCGGTGGAGTTTAGAGGCGGGAAGAACTCTGCCCACAACCCAAAGGTGAGGTAGAGAAAGTCCAGATCGGAGACATCCCGAACAAAATAACCAATATTGGTACGATCCTAAAAGGAGACATAAAAGAATCACTCGTATAGTTCTTATGAGATAACGTCGACCTCTTTGCATGGAAGGTTGCAGACATGCCAGGCATAGATCCCAAATTAATGTGCCACAAGTTGGCGGTTTACCCAGGATCTCGGCCAGTACAACAGAGTCGAAGAAAGATCGGACCAGAACGATCCCAAGCTGTGGAAGAGCAAGTACAAGCTCTACTGGAGGCAGGATTCATAAGGGAAGTCAAATACCCACTATGGCTAGCTAACGTCGTCTTGGTGAAAAAATCAAATGGGAAGTGGCGAATGTGCACCGACTACACTAATCTCAACAAAGCCTGCCCAAAAGATCCTTATCCACTCCCAAGTATCGACGCTCTGGTAGATGCCTCCTCCGGATATAAATACCTCTCATTTATGGACGCATATTCGGGATACAATCAAATCCCAATCTATCCACCCGATCAAAAAAAACTTCCTTCTTAACCCCAAAAGCAAATTACTGCAACATCGTCATGCCTTTTGGTCCTAAAAATGCAGGAGCTACTTATCAGAGATTAATGAATTAGGTTCTTACGGACCACATCGGAAAAATCATGGAAGTCTATGTGGACGACATATTAAAAAAGACACAAAGTGAAGCGACACTATTGTCTGACTTGACCCAAGTATTCGACATTATAAGACGGCATGGCATGCGACTCAATCCTGCAAAATGCACCTTCGCAGTAGAAGCTGGCAAATTTTTGAGTTTTATGCTCACACAAAGAGGAATCGAGGCAAATCCGGATAAATGCCGGGCCATACTCGACATGAAAAGTCCGACTTGTGTCAAAGAGGTACAACAACTCAACGGGAGGTTGGCAACCTTGTCCAGATTTCTAGCCGGATCGGCAATAAGATCTCTTCCCTTCTACGCCACTCTAAGGAAGGGAAAGAAGTTTGAATGGACAACGGAGTGCGAGCAAGCCTTCTAATATTTCAAAAGATTCCTGGGACAACCACCTATCTTAACTCGACCACGGGAAGGAGAACCACTCATATTATACCTCGTGGTAGGAAGTCGGGCAGTAGCCTCAACTCTAGTTCGAGAAGACGACAGTGGGCAACAACCCGTATACTTCATCAGTAAAGCATTACAAGGATCCAAGCTGAAATACCAAAAAATAGAAAAATTTGCCTACGCTCTCATACTAACATCTCGACGACTTCATCCATACTTCCAAGCTCACACCATTAGGGTTCGGACCAACCAGCCCATAAAAGGGATTTTTGCAGAAAACAGACCTTGCAGGCAGAATCTTGCAATGGGCAGTCGAGTTGTCCAAATTCGATCTTCAATACGAAGCTCGGACAGCCATCAAATCACAATACCTGCCCGACTTTATTGCAGAATTTATAGACACACCCGAAATCCCCACAGAATGGAATCTCTACGTGGACAGTTCCTCAAATAAAACTGGAAGCAGTGCAGGTGTGATAATTGAAAGTGACCAAGGAACCCAAATTGAACTCTCCCTCAAATTTGGGTTCCCTGCCTCAAACAACCAAGCGGAATATGAGGCACTACTAGCTGGCTTGAAGCTGGCTAGGAAGGTTAGAGCTCAAAAGCTTATCATCTTCAGCGACTCACAAGTAGTCGCTTCACAAATAGCAGGGAGCTACTAAGACAAAGATCCCACAATGAAAAAGTACTTGGACAAAACCAGGGAACAGCTCGGACAACTCGAAGAATATGAGGTCCGTCAGATACCCCGAGAACAGAATGCCCGAGCTGACGCACTCTCAAAACTAGCCAGCACCAAACCAGGGGGCAACAAAAGAAGCCTCATCCAAGAAATTCAGCAAAACCCATCAATCTCGGAAAAAGAAAAAGTCCTAGCCATAACAGGTTAGGATCAAGGATGGATGACTCCCATAATTAATTACCTAAAAACAGAAACACTCCCCACACAAAGGAAAAAGAGGCAAAGAGGTTAAAACGGGAGGCACAATACTACACTATCATAAATAATACACTATACGAAAGAGGGATTTCAATACCGTTGTTAAAATGTGTGCCGACTTCCAACACAAAGGAAGTTATAGAAGAAGTACACAGTGGCATGTGTGGCAATCATCTCAGAACGCAAGCACTTACCAAAAAAGTACTCCGGGCAGGATTTTATTGGCCAACTCTACAAAAGGAAGTCACAGAGTTTGTAAAGACATGTCCACCATGTCAGAAACATGCCAACTTTCACACTGCCTCGCCAGAGGAATTCATCATCGTGACCTCACATTGGCCATTCGCAAAATGGGGACTCGACCTTCTTGGACCATTCCCTCAGGGATTGGGACAAGTTAAATTCCTCAAAGTAGGGGTAGACTATTTCCCAAAGTGGATCGAGGCAGAACCCCTAGCTAATGCCACTGCTCAAAGAAGTCGAAAATTCCTATATAGGAACATTGTCACAAGGTTCGGGGTTCCATACTCCATCACCACAGACAATGGTACTCAATTCACATATGCAGGCCTCAGAAAGTTAGTGGCCGACTTGAACATAAAACAACAATTCACTTCAGTAAATCATTCCCAAGCCAATAGACAAGCCGAAGCTGCCAACAAAGTCATATTGACTGGGCTGAAACGGAGATTACAAGACGCAAAGGGAGCCTGGGCTGAGGAGCTCCCACAAGTCCTATGGGCATATCGAACAATGCCACATTCCACCACAAAGGAATCACCCTTTCGATTAGCGTACGGAATGGAGGCAATGATCCTAGTAGATATTGAAGAATGGTCGTCCAGAGTGATCCACTATAATGAGGAAGCCAACACCCAACTTCAAAGGGAAGAACTGGACCTACTTCTGGAAGTCCAAGAAAGAGCTCGGATAAGGGAAGAAGCATTAAAATGTCGAATGGCTTCGAGATACAATCAAAAGGTAGTACAGCGAGTTTTTACTGAGAATCACCTCATCCTAATCCGGAATGATATCGGAACAACTTGACCTGGAGAAGGAAAGCTAGCAGCAAACTAGAAAGAACCCTACCGAGTCATAGAAGTACTTGGAAAGGGTTACTACAGACTGTCCGAACTCGATGGGCGAGAGCTTCCTAGGTCATGGCACGCCTGCAACCTAAGAAGGTACTATAGTTAGGGATGATAAAGGATCTTAGGATAAGGCACACTCTTTTTCCTGAAAAGGTTTTTTTAACGAGGTGCCAAGCCAAGACCTATAAATCACCAGATTTAGAGGGATAAAACTCCCGCATGTATATAAAACTATGTTTAGATCTTCTACAAATTCTCAAGCCGCATTAATCTGAAACATTCATTGTCCGATTATAAAGCTACAGATCGGCAGAAAGTGAAAATAAAATTCACTACACGATCACGATAAAGACCAACAGAGATGAAAACCAAATTCATTAAAAGGTTGGCCAAACGAGGATTAAACCCAATTTCTACAAAATCGGCAAAGATGAAAACAGAATAATGCAAGAAGTTATCAAAAGTGATCCATAGAAAGGACCTGACGAGGTCTTAATAAAATGGATTGCTAAAAATTAACTTAAAGACTGGCCGACGTAAAGAAGTCAGACCAGTCGCAATAACCAAAGTTATAAGTAAATCCTTGGAAAGAGGTCTGGCCAACCCTATAAAAGAGGATTACTATAACTTAGAAGGGCCTGACATGATGAAGTCGGCCTAAAACATAAAAGTTATAAAAGTAATCCCTAAAAGAGACCTGAACAAGGTCCAAGAAAGAGGATTGCAAAAATAACTTAGAAGGGCCCGACATGATGAAGTTGGCCCAAAACATAAAAGTTATAAAAGTAATCCCTGAAAGAGACCTGAACAAGGTCCAAGAAAGAAGATTACAAAAATAACTTAGAAGGGCCCGAAACGATGGAGTCGGCCCAAAACACAAGGTTACAAAAGTAATCCCTAAAAGAGACCTAAACAAAGGTCCAAAAAAAAGGGTTACTAACAACAACTTGGACAAAACCAACATGACAAAATCGGCCTCTCGAAAACCTTAGCGTTATACAAAGTAATTCCTAATAAAGACCTGAACAAGGTCCGAACAAAACAAATTACTGAAAATAACATCAGGCAAAGGCTCAAAGGAATCAAGCCAATCCAAAGAGGTCAGACAACGAAAGTTCCAACACTCCCAAAACCTAGAAAGGTACCAAGACGAGTGCAGATAGATATGTTACGAAAAACACAAGTTATAATAATAACAAACTCAAAAGGCTAGCAAAACTAGCCCCAAGAGCTTGGAAATTACTTTGTTTTTCAAAATAAAGTTGCTAAACAAGCAACCAGGAATGTAGCAAAAGTCAGTACCACCATTTACAAAATATAAAGAGTTTAAAAAGCCCACAAGCCGGGCTATCCACACAAACATCCAGAAAATTCATTAAGGATCTAAAGGCTTCTCGGCAGCATTAACACGTGGTGAAGGAAGGCGAGTCTGAAGAGGCACAGTATCCACTGTCTCATCATCCCGGTTTTAGGTTTGACAATCAGGTTCCAACCCGGAATGACCAACTTCAGCTAAAGGAACTGAAGAAGTCGGCACCACAGAGGCTCTGGTAGCAGGCACAGAGGGAGGTTCAACATCATCATCTTCAGGGTCATCAGGGACAATCTTGCCGTCCTTCACAATATTGTCCAGGTGGAAATGAGTAAGGTCAACCTCGCGGGCAAGAACCCGAACCTGCCCCTTCAGGTTCTCATAAGCAGCATTTACGCTGCCCACAAGGTGACCCTGGAGTTCGGCATAATCAGCCCGGGCCGACTCCAACTCCTCCCTAAGACGCATCACTTCCCTGTAGGTCGTGACATAGCTATCCTTGTGCCTCAATGCCGTGTCTTCAGCCAACCGCACAGAAGCCGCCAAGGCAACATAACTAGCCTTTTCGCCCTCAAACTCCTTCTCCAGCTTGGTCACTTTCACTTGTAGCTCCTCCTTCAAACCCTTTATTTTGTCAAACTCCCGCTTAGCCTCCTCCATAAAGGCCTTGGTAGCATGAAGGGAAAGATCTTGGGCATTTTGGTACATGGCAGCTCCCATATGTGCCATCTAAATGCTGCTCAGAGTAATGAAGTCCAAATGGCGAAGAAGAGAGACATCGTCAGTGGGTATGGTACCATAAGGACCAATCTACTGATCAACAAACTCAACCGCGTCAAAGTCAGGGGTGTTAAGGTTAAAAGGCTCAACTGTCTTTTGTTTTATGTTTGGAGGAGCGCCAGAAGTAGCAACAGAAGCTTGCGGAGGATCAACCAAACGAACCTGGGGAGTAGGGATTACCCTCCTCGCCCCTGGTGAGCTCGGTACGGCCAGCTTCGACTGAACCTGGGATGACCCCTCCCTGGCCGCCTTGGTCGAGATGTTTTGAGCTGCAGTAGCCTTCCTTGCCCTTTTAAAGGCCTTCATGGATTCGTTATTTTTAATCATCTCTGCAAACAAATATCAGAGCGGGAAACCAAGTTACGAATCAGAAAAGATCTTATAAGAAATAAACTTGACAAAATAAGCAAAACCAAAAGAAGAATTGACTACTACCCACTCAGCTCGGAGGAGAGAGAGGTTTGCTAAGAATTTTTTTGTGTCGAGATGGGGAGGCTGCCCCTGATGACAAGTCATCTTAGCCTAGTTTTACTAGTCTTTTTCTTTTGTTTTTACTTGAATTATGCACTTCCTTAAGCTACAAGCAAGCCAATTTAGGTAGATTTTCATGCTTCCTTTGATTGAATCAACCATATGTGAATTAATGCTTTTTCATGAGGTTTGATGCCATAATTGGTGCATATTAGGATATAATGATTATCTCATGATTTCAAGCATAGCTTTGATGTGTTTGGTTGATTTATGATAGGGGAAGAAAGCTTGGAAAAGGATTGAAGTGAGAAGGATTGGCTAGAAACTAAGAGAAGACAAGGAATCAAGTGAAATTGAACCAGGAGGAATGAAGTTGGAGTTGAAGTTAGCCTCAACGTTAGCCCCCTAACTTGGAGGCTAACGTTGGAAGCTAAAAATTTCTCCCAGGGCTAGCCACGTTTGCGCCAACGTTAGCCCCCTAACTTGGAGGCTAACGTTGGCATCTGAATTGTCCTCCAGGGTGTGCAACGTTTGCGCCAACGTTAGCCCCCTAACTTGGAGGCTAACGTTGGCGCCACTCCAACTCAAAGCAAGGCCAACGTTAGGGTCAAAGTTAGCCCCCTAACGTTGGCCCAAACGTGAAGTGCAGCAAATTTGTTTTGCTGCTAGAAAAAGTTAGCTTTGAAGTTAGCCCCCTAACTTTGAGGCTAACTTTGAATTCAAATTTGCAAAACTCAATTCCGGTTCAATTGGTTCACTTGGGTTCCTCTCCAAACTTCAAGAGCAATCAACCAAGGCCTCTTTCAACCCAAATCCACCAAGAGCAAAGGCCCAACTCAAGGCTTGAAGATCAATTGAAGAAAGTGTATAAATAGGCTTAGATTCAATTTATTCGGGGAGCTTCCCTTTTAGAGTTTTGAGAGAATTTCTTTTCTGTTTTGGGAGCTTGAATGCCTTTGAATTTCTTAGTTTGATTGTTTTCAATTTCAAATACACTTGTCTTCGATCTTGGGTTGGAGAATTGAAGGAATTCTGTTTCAATCTCACCTTGGATCTTGTTTACTTTCACTGCAAAGTTAGTTTCATTTCCTGCTACTTACTTTCTCATTTATTTCCTTGCAATTTACAATTCCCTTGAGATTGTTCTTGTTGGATCTAGGAAGGCATTGAGATCTAGACTTGGTTTTCTAGTCTCTGGGTCCTGAGATCCAATTTCCCATTTCAATTTTCTGTTTCTTGCTTTAATTGCTCATTTAATTTTCTGTTTCGAATCTGTTTCAACCCATTCCCCATTTACTCTTCTGTTTAATGCAATTTACATTCTCTTTGTTTAGATCTTGCAAATCCAAGTCCCAATCCCCTTTACATTTCAAGTCATTTACAATTCTTGCCATTTAAGATTCTTGCAATTTACATTTCTTGCAATCTAAGTTTCTGCCATTTAATTCCTTGTTCTTTAAGATACAGCACTTTAATTCTTGTTCTCTTTACTTTCAATGCAATTTAAATTCTGCAACTCAATCAACCAAATCTTGATTCGCTTGACTAATTCAACCACTAAGCTAAAATTGCTCAATCCTTCAATCCCTGTGGGATCGACCTCACACCCGTGAGTTTTATTACTTGATGACACCCGGTGCACTTGCCGGTTAGATTGGTGTTATTTTGGGAGAAATTAATTTTTCAACCAAAAATATCCCATCAAGTTTTTGGCGCCGTTGCCGGGGATTGATTAGATTGACAATGATTAAGTGAGGTGGTAAATTTAGATCAAGCACTTTTTCTTAATTTTGATTAACCCACTAACTGTTTGAAGATTTGCCTCTACTAACCCACTAACCATTTGAAGTTTTGTCTCAATTGATTACACTCAATTTTCAAAAGTACTACTGTGTGTTCCGTTTGATTGATTTATGTCACAGAAGAAAAGAAGAGAGGCACGAGGGAAGGCTGTCATTGAAGAGGAGATTTCGAAAGAAAAACACCACAACATGAAGCCGCAACTCGTTACACTAATCAAGAACAATTGCTCCTATGGTGGGAATCCATTGGAGGATCCTAAACAGCACATATCCACTTTTCTGAAAATTTGTGGTGTTGTAAATCTTGAAGGTGTAAATCATGACACCTGGAAGCTCTCGTTATTTCCCTTCTCACTAAGGGATGAAGCTGCACAATGGCTCGAAACTATGCCCCAAGGCAGTATTACCAGTTGGGACGAATTGGTTACCAAATTTCTGACCAAATTCGTCTCATCCCAACAAAACATCAAGATGAAAGAGGAAATTCAGCCATTCATACAAGGAGAGGAAGAATCATTGTTCAAACCAGGGGAAAGATACAAGGAAGCAAATGACAAAGAGGGTTTCCGGGCGTTCTATGAAGGACTAACCCCAGAAACAAGGAGAGCAGTGGATTACGTCTTGGATAACCTTTTCAAAGAAACATCAAATGCCCAAGGAATTGCAAAGTTCAATGATAAGAAAGCCAATAACCAACATTCATCTGAGATCCCACAGAATGCAACTCCAAAAAAAGAGATAATGAATCCTGAAGGAATGAAGATAGTCATGAATCAAAGCAAACAGCTGCACAATCAGACTCAGAGCCAATTGGAGTCAATATCCAGACAAATTGATTTTCTCCATTCTGCTGCAGTGAAGGCACAATTTCCACCATGGAAACCACATTCTTATCTAGGAATGAAGGAATCTCAATGTCAGGAACAAAGGGACTTCAAGTATAACAACCAAAGTCACTCTAGCATGCCCCAACACCAGTCTCAGAATGATGTGTACATCCCACCCTGGAGAATTCAATCCAACTGGAAGGAAGGAGAAAGCCAAACTCAAAAACCAAGGGACTTCAACTGCAATAACCCCAATTTCAAAAATCAGCATACAAACCATCCCCACAACAACAATCATCAAGCACTACCCCAACACACACACCTCCAACCCCAGCCTACCTCACCATTCGCCCAAAATAATTCTTATCAACCACCACAGTTGACACAGCCACAACCATTTCCAACTGCTCCAGGAATTTATGTTCTAGAAACACTGATGGAAAGATTTATGAAATTCAAGAAATAATGGCAATAGAGCAGGAAGAAATAAAGAAGCACCAAGAGATGATAAGCAAGAACCAAGAAACTGTACTTAGAAGACTTGAAAGGCAGATGGAACAACTGGTTCAAAACCTTGCTGAACTGAATGAGAGGAAGGGAACTTTGAACCCAAAGAGCCATGAGAAGGAGGCTAGGTTGAAGGAAAGGGAAGTTGTGGAGGAAAGTAAGAAGTCTCAACTTCCATGATCAGAGGGTGGAGAATGTCAAGCTAGTGACAATAAAAGAGCGCTTGTTGGGAGGCAACCCAACCAGAGGTAACTATCTTTTCATATCCAATTCAATAAAACTGTTAATTAGTTTTATCTAGATTGCAAGAAGCTAAGTTTGGTGTTGCACACCAAAACAATCTAAGGGAGATTGAAGGATTCTAAGTTTGGTGTTCCACCAAAATTCCATCATAAAGCACATTCTCACTTTCTGCCATAAGGCTAGCTTCATGCATTTAGACGAACTAGTTAATTATCTTGCTGTTTTCTAGTTTTAGTCTATTACCTTAGAAAAAGAAGAAAGAATTTCACACATGGTTAATGAAAACCTTTGGCAAGGAACTAAGTTTGGTGTTCCCACACCAAAGTAAGTTCAAAAAGCCCACAAATAAATCATGCAGACTAACCACTGTTTCTAAGTGCTTGGGGAACAAGCAACTTTCAATATCATTGCAGGGTATCATACAAGCCTTTGGAGGAATTAAGCATCATCAATCAAAGAAGCAAAAGATGAACATAAAGGCTAGCAATGATGATGAGGAGAAGGAAAGCAAGTGAACTCCAACAGGTTGTAGTGTTAAGTGATTACTTTATATCAAATGTTGCTGTGATTGAAAGTTGGATTGTATCTTTATTTGCCCTGGTTGTCTACATCATATAGTTTTCTTTTTATATTCCTGCCTGCATGCATAGCATAATCTTCCTTTATAAGTCAATAAGCAAGAAGGCTTATCAGTCACAACATTCTTATCTTCAAAACTTGTTTGCACTCAATTTCAAGAATGCATCACATGAAAGTTCTTTGAAAAGAAGGATTGAGGAATAAATCAGTTTTTGAGGCAAGCAAAAGATTAGGAGAAGTGGTGGTTCTAGTTGTATGATCATGTATTGAGGTTGCATGCTTGTGAAAACTTGCATGGGAGCTCATAGGCAGGACATGAAATTCAAAGAAGTATTGTAGAGATTCTCAAAAATCTATTGATCCAAGAAGCAGCAAACAAAACAAAAGAAAGAAAAGAAAATATAAAAACAGAAAGAACATGGCCCAAGGCTCTGAGCATCAATTACTAGGCAGAAAAAGAAAGAAAGAAACAAAAACTCAAAGAGTTGCTATCCTAGTAAATGCTTGTGGTTGAAGTGTGTCAAGGAAAGAGGCTTGAGCAAGTAAATCCTGAGGGGTGCTTTAACACCTAATACCTTAAAACCAACTGGTTTAGGAGTATTGATTGAAAGCTTATTTAAAGAGCCGCCTTAAGACATGACACTTAGAGTCGAGGTCAAAGCACAGAAACTATAAGCTGCTTCAAGGTGATTACATATAAAGAGAGCTCCATAATACCATTTGGATGAAAATCCTAAAGACTTACGACTCCCAATATGTAAGGACTAATGAGCACTGAAACCCTTGCTTGAGCATATAATTTAGAGTTTACCCCACTGTTACTTAATCACTTCTCTCACTGTATTTTACAAGTGTTCCTCAACCCATCTTAATTGAAAGAACTTTGAGCATAGTTCATTTCTTGCTTGGGGACAAGCAAGCTTTAAGTTTGGTGTTGTGATGACAAGTCATCTTAGCCTAGTTTTACTAGTCTTTTTCTTTTGTTTTTACTTGAATTATGCACTTCCTTAAGCTACAAGCAAGCCAATTTAGGTAGATTTTCATGCTTCCTTTGATTGAATCAACCATATGTGAATTAATGCTTTTTCATGAGGTTTGATGCCATAATTGGTGCATATTAGGATATAATGATCATCTCATGATTTCAAGCATAGCTTTGATGTGTTTGGTTGATTTATGATAGGGGAAGAAAGCTTGGAAAAGGATTGAAGTGAGAAGGATTGGCTAGAAACTAAGAGAAGACAAGGAATCAAGTGAAATTGAACCAGGAGGAATGAAGTTGGAGTTGAAGTTAGCCTCAACGTTAGCCCCCTAACTTGGAGGCTAACGTTGGAAGCTAAAAATTTCTCCCAGGGCTAGCCACGTTTGCGCCAACGTTAGCCCCCTAACTTGGAGGCTAACGTTGGCATCTGAATTGTCCTCCAGGGTGTGCAACGTTTGCGCCAACGTTAGCCCCCTAACTTGGAGGCTAACGTTGGCGCCACTCCAACTCAAAGCAAGGCCAACGTTAGGGTCAAAGTTAGCCCCCTAACGTTGGCCCAAACGTGAAGTGCAGCAAATTTGTTTTGCTGCTAGAAAAAGTTAGCTTTGAAGTTAGCCCCCTAACTTTGAGGCTAACTTTGAATTCAAATTTGCAAAACTCAATTCCGGTTCAATTGGTTCACTTGGGTTCCTCTCCAAACTTCAAGAGCAATCAACCAAGGCCTCTTTCAACCCAAATCCACCAAGAGCAAAGGCCCAACTCAAGGCTTGAAGATCAATTGAAGAAAGTGTATAAATAGGCTTAGATTCAATTTATTCGGGGAGCTTCCCTTTTAGAGTTTTGAGAGAATTTCTTTTCTGTTTTGGGAGCTTGAATGCCTTTGAATTTCTTAGTTTGATTGTTTTCAATTTCAAATACACTTGTCTTCGATCTTGGGTTGGAGAATTGAAGGAATTCTGTTTCAATCTCACCTTGGATCTTGTTTACTTTCACTGCAAATTTAGTTTCATTTCCTGCTACTTACTTTCTCATTTATTTCCTTGCAATTTACAATTCCCTTGAGATTGTTCTTGTTGGATCTAGGAAGGCATTGAGATCTAGACTTGGTTTTCTAGTCTCTGGGTCCTGAGATCCAATTTCCCATTTCAATTTTCTGTTTCTTGCTTTAATTGCTCATTTAATTTTCTGTTTCGAATCTGTTTCAACCCATTCCCCATTTACTCTTCTGTTTAATGCAATTTACATTCTCTTTGTTTAGATCTTGCAAATCCAAGTCCCAATCCCCTTTACATTTCAAGTCATTTACAATTCTTGCCATTTAAGATTCTTGCAATTTACATTTCTTGCAATCTAAGTTTCTGCCATTTAATTCCTTGTTCTTTAAGATACAGCACTTTAATTCTTGTTCTCTTTACTTTCAATGCAATTTAAATTCTGCAACTCAATCAACCAAATCTTGATTCGCTTGACTAATTCAACCACTAAGCTAAAATTGCTCAATCCTTCAATCCCTGTGGGATCGACCTCACACCCGTGAGTTTTATTACTTGATGACACCCGGTGCACTTGCCGGTTAGATTGGTGTTATTTTGGGAGAAATTAATTTTTCAACCAAAAATATCCCATCAGCCCCCAGTTTTCTTACAGCACAGTCACAAAAGCTTGCTCAGCCTCATCTAACATCTCCCACGTATAGTTAGATACTATTACATTCTTTTTCCATTCCAAGGGAAAGACGGGCTCATCATTTTCATCCAGAAAAAAGGGCCGAGCTCATTCAACAGCTCGGATGTAACAACCCCAATTTCGAGTACGCGAGATCTTTTCTAAAAATATGGATTTCTCCGGAAGATCAGTAAGGGGAGAACTTCTGCTATATTATCAAGTATCTCAATTCTCATTATCATTATGTCATCTTTAAGATAGAACCTTTTCTGAGGCAAGCTCAATAATGTAGTCACGAAGAACTCAGTTTTTGAACCGTATCGGTTAGGATTTTTGATTCTATTTTTCGTAAATAGTCTCAGTTTTGACGAACCGGACTCGATTCATGAGAGAAGAGAGATAATAGGATAATATTATCATTATATTAGTATTAGAAGCTTCTTGAATGATATTATAAGGTTACCTGGTCAGTTTTAGTTAAAAACAGAAAATCGGTTTAACCGGGTTCACAATTTACTGGTGCAGCTTAACACCAGCACTCTCTGATGATTTTAGCAATGCTAAGGCCTCATCATACATGATCTATTCTCATATTAAATATGTTACTAGTGTCTTTTATGCTAGTAGCTCAGAAAAGAATTTTTAGAGATGTTTTTACGTGTGTTCCAATACACCTCATTTTAGTAGTTATACACCTAAGATATTTTAATAT
Source organism: Arachis stenosperma (assembly GCF_014773155.1). Taxonomy (NCBI): domain Eukaryota; kingdom Viridiplantae; phylum Streptophyta; class Magnoliopsida; order Fabales; family Fabaceae; genus Arachis; species Arachis stenosperma. The sequence goes on from NC_080386.1 coordinate 69,400,239, forward strand.
TATTTTAATCCAGCTTCAAGCCAACCAATCAAAACTCACCCTACACCCCCAAGACACTCCAAGGCTGTCTCATTTCTTCATTTTTTCCGAAAATAACAAGAGAGAAATAAGGTGAGATGGCTGTCTCCCTCCCTCTTCAATTCGGTTTTCAAGGAAAACCATGCAAAACATGTGTTTTCTTATTGTTCTTCCTTAGGAATCATGCTTAACTTGACTTGAGGGCCAAGAAATGTTAATTTCAAGCAAGTCTAAGGTGAGATATTCCTTCCTAATGTGATGAGAGAGATTTGGTTAGTTTAGGATTTTTGGATTTAAAGTTGTTTTTGATGCGATTTAGGAGGAAAAGTGCTTAAGGACCACCTGAAAGTCTAACTGAATTAGGAGCAGCAAAACCAGGTAGGGTTTGACGAATTTAATCTTGATTGATTGTGTTTGAGTTGTTCAATTATGATATGGTTTGGCTGTGCTTGAAATTGATGATTTATATGAGTGATTCTTGTTGAAAATTTGATGAAAATTTGATGAAATTTGATGAAATTCAAGCTATGAATTTGTGTTCTTGAGTGCAGCTGGAAAAACGAACCCTAGGACTTAAATTGGGGTTGAATTTATGCTGAAATCAAGTAGGAAATAAGGGGCTTTAGTGGCTGCAATTTTATTATGAATTATGGTAAAAAACAGTTATTGAAAACATTGAAAAACGGGTAAAAACAGAGAAAGAATCTGAAGAATTTACGAAAAACATGAAGAACACTTTGAGTGTGATGAAGAACATTGAAGAACACCTTTTAGATCTTAAAAAGGGCAAGGTTGTAATTATTTTGGCGTTTGAGGGGTTATTTGATAATTTTCGAAAGTTAGTGTGGTTAAAGTAGAAATATTAAAAGTTACAGGTGGTAAAAAGTAAATTTTAAAGGTTAAAAGTTAAAGTAGGGTAATTTTCGAAAATTTAATGATAAAATAATAAATAATAATAAAATATTAAATAATAATATTTAATTAAAATTAATATTTTAATAAAAATAATAAAATAATGCGAAAAGACAGTTTTCTGTAAAAGCTTTAAAAAGACAACTTTAAGTGTAGAATCTCATAATTACCTTCATAAAACACTTAGGGAGTGGTAATAACATATTATTGAGGCAAAGATAAAAGAAAGATAAAAAGTTAAAGAAAAGATAAAAACCAAAGAAAAGTCTGTAAAGTTTTAATGATAGAAAAACAGACAGAGATTAGTGAACGAACTAGGGCAACATAGTTAGTCTTTGAGTTGCATCTAGGGTTAGGTATAATATGAAAAGTTAAGCTATTTCATTATAGACTTAATGAACCTATACTTGGAACAGACTAACTATTCATACCGAAATTTACATAAGCGTTAAATACATATGTTAAGCAGAGAAATTAGAGCAGAGTAATGAAACACAGATAATAGAGTAACCAAAGAAGAATAAAGGGATACAGAGAAAAGAGTAATCAGAACAAAGTAAAAAGACAAAGAGAAAAGAGTAATGTGATAAAGAGAAATAGCTTGAGTTAAGATGTTGTAAAAGTAACAGCTGTAAAGTTTGTATAGCATGATTGAACAGAGAAAGAAAGAGGTAATGCATAAGAATGTGAAAGTGATGATGAATAATGAGAATATTAATGAATGATGATAATGAGGATGATTATGTAAGAGTCTGCTGCAGAAAGGCAGTCAAATAGATGGTGGTACGACCACTGAGAATGCTTTCTTGGGATACCTTGCTATAATGCTTTGCTGTAAGACAGAGGTTGCTTACAGAGGTATCGAGATTAGTGTGCTCCTGTAAGACAGAGGTTGCTTACAGTGAGTGTGTTGTTGCTCTTGTAAGACAGAGGTTACTTACAGTGAGTGTGTTGTGCTCCTATAAGACAGAAGTTGCTTACAGTGAGTGTATTGGGTGTATATCGGCTAATAAGTGCCGCATTGTAAGACAAAGGTTGCTTGCAGTGGTTACCTTGCAAGACAAAGGTTGCTTGCAGTGGATATTGCCAATAGGAAAGCCTTATCCAGACAGAGGTTGCTGGGTAACGTCGGGAGCGGGTATGTAACCGACAGATGAGCTCATTACCTGCACTAGGGCTAGACATGCATCATATTTGGTTGCGCATTTCCTCTGTTATGATTGTTGTTTGAATGTATGCCTTCTTTGTTTTCATTTTATTCTCTGTGTCTGTGTTTTGTTTTCTTGTATTCTTTTATTTGTGTTTTACTTTTTGTTTACTCTATTTTCTCTATTTATCTGTTTCTTCTTTCTACTGCTTCTCGGTATTCTGCTATTTATCTGCTAAACAACACGAAATTAATGAATGTAACTAATAACCCCGGCCCTACTAAGAACTCTCCAGTTCTTACCCCTTCTCTCTCCCTTCCCCCTTCAGATGGAAGCATGAGTACCCTTCCGTAGTTTGCTGATGACTGTTTTGCAAGGAGGATTCCGTTCTAGGTAGTCTTCTGAGTCTAGACTGAACTCCGTTACCTGTTTATATGTATATATTGTCAGGCAAGCCAACGTCTGCACCCTGCTTATCTACAAACTTTAGCCTAAGTCCTCCGTACGATGTTGCTGTTAAGTGGCCACTCAATGAAGTACTTGAGAGACGCTCTTTGATGACATATGATCGTGCAGACGAGTAGTAGACAACCTTCCACCTTTTGATGACGTACCACCTGACTTGAGTTTTGAAGACCTAGAACGTACTTCCCCTCGCTTTAGTAGTTTAGAGGGACTATGTGAGCATAGAGTCTAGGCTAGCCTGGGCGCCAGCTTAGGGACTTCTTGAACAGGTCAGGACCTGGGATGTTGTATGTATATATATGTATATAGTTATTATCTAGCTATGTCTAGGGGTGTTCTAACTAAAAGTCTATACTCTAATAAAGGCTGGATCACCGAATATTGTCAACTGCTTGTGATGTATTTATGTGTGGTTATTTATAACTGTTTTATATATTATCAGTTGTGAATTGATTATGAATGATACTGTTTGTTAATCCAAACATTTTAAAAAAATACCTCGCAAAATAACTACGTTTTTAACAATGAATCAGGCTCATATAATAAATAATAGATAATAGTTAGGAAGACAAGTTGGTAGCGCTCAGTTTCTAGTATGATCATGACGTACCAGAAATTGGGTCGTTACATCGGACCCTAAAAAAGTAATTTTTGAAGTCGCGGAAAGATTCATCAAACATGGAGAAAACCTTTTTCCCCTGGGAAGCTCGGAAAGAAACCCAAGCGGCTTTCTTCTTAACCACCCCAGGCTTTGTCAAAATAAAGAGGTAAAGGAAGAGGGATTGTGAAGCAGGGATACCGAGCTCATGACATAGCAACTGAAAAATTTTTATAAAACCCCGGGAATTGGGGTGAAGTTGGGATGGAGCTACATTACAGGACCATAATAGGTTGGTCTCAAAAGGGGTAAAAGGAAGAGTAATATTCATTTGACTAAAAAAGAAGTCGTATGCTTAGAAAAAGGGGCACTCTCCATTAATTCGGGTAGAAAAACAGACCCTTTCCTCAGAATTTGGAGATACGAGCTCATAGTTCTTCTCATCACTACCATTACCACAAATCCTATGAAATTGCCTAAGTTGCTGACAAAACTCAGAGTCAACCAACGAAACACACAGAAAAACCATAGAATCCACCCAATCAGCCATGCCCTCAGGGACTTGGGAAGATGTCTCAAAAATATTTTTGCAAGAAGACATGAGGTCAACTAGTCCTACAACAAGAAAAGAAGATTGGATTACTAAAAAACATCTCAGACGAAAGCAAAACAACTCGGCTAACATAATCCAGCGTAGTACAAGCAACAAAAGGAAACCCCAGGACCCACACCAAAGATCCAGGGGCATCCTTTGGAGGCAGTCACAGAACAAGGACTCAGGAAAACCTACAAGCTCACACCTCGATAACGACCCTTTTCAACTAAAACAACACTCTGAATAGAAGGCCATGAGCCACAGGTAAAATCATCAAAGTAACTACCCTTCAGACCCATAGTCCCAGTTTAGTCAACAAACGAAGCAACCAAATAACAAAACAACTCAAGAAGAAGTCATCAAAGACATAACCTTTTTCAGAAAAATAGAAAATATAAGTTATCTTTTGTAAAAATTATCAACAAAGAAAACTATCAACATGGCGAAAGACCTCAAAGGCACAACCTTTTGAGAAAGCAAGTGGGTTCATGCAGATCGCAAAAGAAGAAAAATAAACGGCACAAATCCTAAGATACAGAAGGTTCATTTCAAAAGCAAGAAACACCCCCACAACAATAAATAAGTAGATGCATGGCAATACAAAAAGGTTCAAACTTTCTAAAGTCAAAAAAGGCACAATGCAAGCGACGAAGAAAGTAAGAAAGAACCAACCTGGAAAAAGGGAGAAAACTCTAGAGAAAGCTGAAAGCAGAAGCGGCAGGGATTAGAGTCACCTCTCGAACAGAAAGCCTCAAAGAAGTTGAAAATGGAATCCAGAGTCGCCCTTTCACAGCAAGGAAATCACTAATGATCGCCAAGGATACGGGACAGAGAAGAAATACGAAAACTGCAAACTTTCAGAAAACAGAAAGAGAGAAAGAAAAGAAGTTACAAAGAAGAGAAACCATTTTTTAAGTGTGAAATTCAAAATAGAGAGGCTAAGAGAAACGAGGCAATTAAAAACCAATTAATGAGGGTACTAAACCCTCGCATATTCCCAAGGCTAAGAGCGCTAATGCAAAAGCGCGCGCTTTTAAGAAGAAGCAAAAGAAAACGTTCCATATTCAAAAAGGAGAACGCTACAAAGATGAAGTCGACAAGATGCTTGAGTTCAGCTTCACCAGAGAAAGATCAAAGTCCTAAAACTAAGACTCGACCTCAAAAAGAAAGATTGAGCTCGAGCAGGGGCACTGTTCATATCCTTTGTCGAGCTATCCAACCCAGGATATTTAGCAACAAGGCGACCGACCTCTCAGGTCAGACTATCCGACCTCTTCTCAAAGAGCTCGGCCAAATTACCAAGAAAGCCCAAATAAAGGGCCCAAATAGAGGAACACGACCCAAATCCAAAGGCAGCCTAAGCCTATAGAGATAAGGGTGGTTCCCTTGAAGATAAGCTGACCTCACCCAAAGATGAGATAAGATAAGATAAGATAACTAACTTATCTTATCTAAAAAGGTCACTCCACACCTCTATAAATATACTGGAGCACCCAGGTATAACTCATACTCTGATTCTACTAAAAACCTGCTTAATACCCTTGCTAACTTAAGCATCGGAGTCCCTTGCAGGTACCACCACCCTCCGGTGACAAAGGATCAGCAGCATAGCTAGTCAAGCAAGTCGGACACAATAGCTCCGGCCACCACCCACCAGTCGGACACGTCAACTCCGACCAGTATAGAAGATCTCGTCCAAGATCGACCTACAGTTTTAGGTAACCCTCGGAACAGTTAGCATGCATGTATGGTTGTGATTTTCTGAACTTAAGTTTGTGTCTGAACATCAAACTTAGTTCCTTGCCTACCTATATATGCATCAAATTAAATACATGCAGGAAACATTATGTGCTTTTATTAAGAAACCAAACTATGGACTAGAAAGTAAATAGTTGTTAAGTAGTTCTATGATTGTTTGGAGTTAGTGACTAGTCATGCTATTTGGGGGGTTACAATGTGTTTTAATGAAATCTGTGGTGGAACACCAAACTTAGCATCATGTATTCCCCTTGAATTGTTCACTTATGACATCACTTTGGTGTGTAACACCAAACTTAACTCCTTGCAATACATGAAAATCTGCTTAACTCTTTTATTAAAACAAATAAGAAAAGAAAGTTACCCCTAGTTGGGTTGCCTCCCAACAAGGGCTCTTTTATCGTCACTAGCTTGACATTTGACCTCTGTTAAGGAGGTTGATAATCATAGTGCCCCAATTTGTCTCCTCTCACTGTGAGCTTCCTTTTGGTGTCCTGTTTGATGATTTCTATGTGTTCAAGTGAAAGGATCTTGCTCACAATATAGTATCCAGAAAAGTGTGGAAATGTTTCCACTTGTTGATAGATTAGCCTCACTTTGTCTCTTGGTGAGAATCCTTCAGTTGGAATCTTCTTATTCTTCCATCCTTTAGGTACCTTTTTCTTACTATTCTACCCCATTTTTAATGATTCTTCCCTCTTGGCAGGCTCAATGTCAGGAGCTTTCTTATTAGTTTTCACCACTAGGGTCTTTGCTTGTAGTTCTTCTTTAGCTTTTCTGACTTCTTAAACCTTCTGCCTCTCTTCAGTTTCATTCTTCTCCCCCAAGGATAAGCTTATGAGTTTTACAGATAGCTCCTTGGGCTTCTCCTTCCAACTTGGGTTCTTATCCTCAATCCTCATGCAATTTTCTTTTTCATTAGGGTACTGTATTGCTTTGAAAACATTGAGGATTATCTGTTCATCATGTACCCTAAGAATCATTTCACCTTTTTCCACATCAATAATTGCCTTTACTGTGGCCAGAAATGGTATTTCAAGAATGATTGAGTTGCTTCCCTCCTCTTCCATATCTAGGATCACAAAGTCCGCAGGGAAAATGAATTTGCTAACCTTAACTAGAAGGTTCTCCACCACTCCATTAGGTATTATAAGGGATCTATGGGCCAGTTGTAGTGATATTCTTGTGGGTTTGACCTCCTCTATTAACAACTTCTTCATCATAGAAAGTGGCATCAAATTGATGCTTGATCCCAAGTCACATAATGCTTTGTCAATTGGTATGTTCCCAATGGTACACGGTATGAAAAAGCTTCCTAGATCCTTGAGTTTAGGAGGCAACCCTTTATGGATTACATCACTGTATTTTTGGGTGAGGATCACAGTTTCCTTCTCTTTTTAGCTCCTTTTCTTGGTGATGAATTCCTTGAAAAACTTTGCATAAAGTGACATTTGTTCTAAGGCTTTAGCTAGTGGAATGTTGATCTCAAATTTCCTAAAAATCTCAAGGAACTTAGGAAATTGTTGATCCTTCATCTTCTTGGGATCCACTTTATCATTTTCCTCAATCTCTATCTCTTCTTTCTGGCATCCTTGTTGTCCTTTCCTAATGTTTTACCACTCCTAAGCTGTATAGCCTTGCACTTCTCCTTTGTATTTGGGATGGTGTCACTAGGGAAGGAATTAATTGGCCCGTCAGCAGGTTGCTTAGATAGTTGTCCTATTTGTCTTTTAAGGTTTCTCATTGATGCTTCATAGTTCTTGCTTGCCATTTCTTGGTTCTTCATGAGCTTTTCCATCATCATCTCTAGATTAGAGATTCATTGAGACTCTTGATATGGTTGGGATTGTGTGTGGGATGTTGATGGTTGGTGGAAGTTATTTTGGTTATTTTAGGGGTTGTTTTGTGGGTAGAATGTGGGTATGGAAAGATTATTTTGGGGTTTTCTGTATGGATTGTCGTTAGTGGGGTGATGGTTTTGGTTGCATGTGTTGCAAAAGTTATTGGGATTGGAGTTCTTCTGCCATTGGTTCTGCCATTGGTTCTAATTGTCTCCCTACCTCAAGATGGGGTGGTTCCTCCATGAGTTGTATAGGTCCCCACGGAAATCATTGTGGGGAGAGTTTGTGTTGTGCATATATTGGACTTGCTCAGGCTACTGCTCATTGTTGTATGCTTCAAAGCGTTCTTCATTTTGCAGTTGCTTATCTCTTTGAGGAGTAGCAGTACTCGTCGTTAGCCACCATATCTATGAGACCATGTGCCTCCTCTGGAGTTTTCATCATTTGAAGTGACCCTCCTGAAGAATAATCCAGTGTCTTTCTTGCTTTCATAGAGAGACCTTCATAGAAGTTCTGGAGCTTCACCCATTCACTAAACATATCTTAAGGACATTCTCTTACCAGTGCTTTATACCTCTCCCAAGCCTCATATAATGATTCTCCCTTCAATTGTCTGAAAGGTTTCACCTCAGTCTTGAGCTTGATAATTCTTTGAGGGGGATAGAACTTAGCCAATAATTTGTTATCCAAGTCATCCCAATTTGTGATGCTCTCCTTTGGGAAGGTCTCCAACCACTGAGTTGCTTTGTCCCTAAATAGCAGTAGCTTGTAGATGTTTGGATGTACTCTATTTGTTTTGACGGTGTCACATATCCTTAGGAAAACGGATAGGTGTTGATTAGGGTCCTCCAAAGCACCTCCTCCATACTGACAGTTATTCTGAAGTAGAGTAATGAGTTGAGGTTTAAGCTCAAAATTGTTGGCATGTACATTAGAAGTGAGTATACTACTCCCACAATTTCTATGATCAGGAATGGTATAGGAGGCTAACACTCTCCTAGAAGGTTAGGCGTTATTGTTGGCCACCCCTTCCTCATGCATCTCATCCTCCATGACTTGATCCAAGTCCTTTTCTGAGTTATCTTCACCAACAACTTTTTTCCCCTAGCTGCTTTTCTCAACCTTAGTAGAGTTCTTTCTGGCTCAGAATCAAAGGAAGTTGATGTTGCCTTTCTCCCTTCTAGCATACATAACACAAAGAGAAACCAAATGGAAAGTGAACTGATAAACCACTATTTTGTGGTTTATCTTGTGCTAAATTGAGTGGTATTTATCAATTCTCTACTTACTTATTCGTACAATTTGCATGGATTTACAAATCCTTCCCAGTGTTGTTCTATGATTGAAAACTTACTTCCTAAGCCCTTAAATTGTGTATTTTTAATTCCTCTTTTTACCATTCGATGTCGTGATCCATGTGTTAAGTGTTTTTAGGCTTTATAGGGCAGGAATGGCTCGGAGGATGGAAAAGAAGCTTGCAAAAATGGAAGGAACACAAGAAAATAAAGGAGCTGACCAGTGAGGACCAACGCGCATGCATACTTGACGTGCACGCACAAATTTGGTGCATTCCCTATGGACGCCGACGCGTACTTGCCGCGGACACGCGAAATGCACAGAGGACCATCGATGCGCGCACGTACTTGACGTGTACGCATGCCTTGTGTTACGTGCAGAATTTATAGAAAATGCTGGGGGTGATTTTGGGCTGCGTTTGGACCCATTTTTCAGCCCAGAAACGCAGACTAGAGCCAAGGGATAGTAGAGACTCAACAGACATTCACTCATTCAATAATTTTAGTTTTAGTTTTGAATCTTAGTGAGAAAAACTACTACTTCCTCTAGGGTTCTTCATATTTATAGATTCCAGTTTTATGCTTTTGAGTTGGATATTGCAAAGAGTTACTACCTCCGTAAAATCTTTATTATTCTAGTTTGGTTTCTATTCCCTTACTCTTTTTAATTTCCCATTTATCCTGTTTAGAGTTACAATTGGATATCCTCTATTTTGGAATTAATTAATGCAATGATACTTTTCTATTTAACTTCCTTATTTCTTGATTATTTTCAATTGAGTTTAATTGCCATGTCTTCTGTCTACTCCCTTCACATGAATGCGAAATTGGCATCCATGTCAATGGAGTAGACTTTTAACTTGGCTTTGGGGTTGATTAATATTAGAGACCCTTAAGTTGGAAGACTCAAGAGTTAAATAGTAATTGGAAATTGTTGGCTGGCTCTCTAGTCACTAACGCTAATCCTTCCCGAGGGAGAGTATTAGGACTTGTGAATTGGGGTTAGCTTAACTACTTGACTTTCCTTTATTCGTTGAGGGTTAACTAAGTAGAAACAATAACGTATCATTATTTATCTTGGGAAATCCAACAAGGATAGAACTTCCAATTAATCTTCTCCAAGCCAAGGCCTTTATTTCAATTACATAAGATCTTTTGTAAATTTATAATTATTTATTTGCCCATTCCCTAACTCCAAATTTCTGAGAAATGCTCTAATCAATAATTCGCACTCTCTTAGCAACTCGTTGGGAGACGACCTAGGAACTATACTCCCAGTATTTATTCCTAAATTTTGTTACAACCCTTTTAAATTGATACGCGGAATTCTTATTGATTAAGAACTATACTTGCAACGTTAATTCCTGTTTTAAATTCTTAATTGGTAATTTTCTGTACGTCAATTTTTGGCGCTGTTGCCGGGGAGTTACAATAGTGTGCTAAATTATTGATTAGTGTAAATATTTTTATATTTACATATTTGCATATTTTATTTTTATTACCATGAGCTTTATGTTTCTTTCATTGAATGACGCGTTCACTGCCTGATCCGAGCTTAGACGCGTTCGATCCAAAACTTGAAAGAACTATTTCACGTATAAGGCGAGCTTGGCATAGGTTAGCCTCTGAGGGTGGTGAAGTGGTTACTACCAATTCACCAGTCTTCTTTAAGGACGAATCTGAAGTGTCATTTAAGGGAGAAACAAGCTCCTCTTCTACTGATTCTGTTAATCTACGCGCAGATAACATGGCAGCACCCCGAAGGGTTACTCTCTAGGAAGCAGGAGCTCCGGACTTTACGCTGCCATCTTTCCAAGCACGTCATCCAAATCTGGGTGCAGATGTTGAACTGAAGACTGCACGAATAAATCTACTGCCAAGGTTTCATGGCTTACCTGATCAAGAGCCTCTCAAGCACCTCAGAGATTTTCAGACAACCTATTCTACTATTAGGCATCTTGGTGCAGATGAGACTTCTATTCTGCTAACTGCCTTCCCATTTTCTCTTGAGGAAAAGGCGAGGGAGTGGTACTACACTCAACCCGAAGCAGATTTTACTAACTGGGATACGCTCAGGAGAGAATTCTAAAAAAATACTTTCCAGCCGAAGTTACTGATAGACTGAGGAAAGAAATTTGTTGCATTATTCAAGGCAAATTAGAGACTCTATATGAGTATTGGGAGCGCTTCAGGAATCTCCTAGACGCTTCCCCCCACCACATGATTGACAAGTTGGTGTTGATCAGCTACTTCACACAGGACATGAAGCCTCACGACAAGACTACATTAGATGGTGCGAGTAATGGTTCTCTGAAAAAGTACAAGACCGCGGATGAAGCGTGGCAACTGATCACCGATCTAGCTGAGTCCACTCGGAACGCTAGGCACAGGAACAACCATCCCAAGGCTGTTGCAGAGGCTTCCTCTTGCAGTGAGAATACTACTTTCACACAGACACTATGTGAGATGACCAACTTACTGAAGCAGATACAGCTGAATCAACAACAACCTCAGCCTCCTCCATAACAACAGTATCAACAGTTGGCCCATCAGAGAGTCTGCGGAATATGTGCATGCAATACCCATTACACTGATGAATGTCTGTAACTCCAACAAGAAGACACCACTGTGGCAGCTACCCATAACTCCTATGACCGCCCTAATCAAGGCTACTATCAGCAACGCGGCAATTACAACCAAGGTGGAAACTACAATCAAGGTTGGCAAGACAACTCCAACCAAGGATGGAGGGATAACTCCAACCAGTGGTGGAGAGGTAACTCCAACCAAGGATGCAGGGACAACTACAACCAAAGAGGCAGAGATAATGGTGGAAATCAGAGGTGGAACAACAACAACAATCAGCAGAACCGGTCTCAGCAGAAACCAAAACCAGCCTTACCGAGCACTTCACCAAAGGCAAGCCCAGTGATCTCAAAACAACTAACAGTAGGTTCCTCAAGTCACTCATCCATCTTTTTCTCCCAATGATGAGTTGCTTCACTCTCTTGCACAAGGACAAAAGACCATGGAAAGCATACTTACCAGTCTAACCTCTACTATACAAGCTCTCGTCTCCCAGGTTGGATCATCAAATACCTCCAATAATTAGCCTGCAAGCTCCAATACACTTCCTTCTCAACCTTTACCCAACCCCAAAGGAGGAATCAATGCTATTTCTTTGAGGTCTGAGACTACACTGAAAGAGAGGAGTCATGAGGAGCCAAGCTCAAAGGAAGACAATCCAGTTGAAGACATTGTTGAGGTAGAGGAAGTTGAGGAAGAGGATGCAGTACAAGATGTGGTTGAAGAAGAAACAGCTCAGCCAAGGAATGAAGCAACCAGTGACGCAGAAGCTGCAGGTGGTGCCATTCCTATCCCATTTTCACACCTTGCTAGGAAGCCCAGAAAGCAGATGGAGCTAGACCCCAAAATGGTAGAAATATTCAAAAAGGTTGAGGTAACAATTCCCCTTTTTGATGTCATTCAGCAAGTACCTAAATATGCTAAGTTTCTAAAAGAATTGTGCATGCATAAAGATAAAATAAATGAATTAGAAACTATTCCTCTAGGTAGTTCTATTTCTACTTTAATGGGTGCCATACCGAAAAAATGTGGGGATCCGGGTCCATGCACGGTTACTTATAATATTAATGGTGTACAATTTTCTGACTGTATGTGTAATTTAGGCATGTGTGTGAGTATTATGCCATTATCTGTATATGATGCTTTGAGGCTCCCTCCCTTAAAAAGGTTGGCAACACATTTTGTTTTGGCAGATAAGAGCATTATCTCAGTGGCTGGAATTGCTGAGGACGTACTAGTGAGCATTAAGGGGCTAACATTTCCTATTGACTTCTACATTTTGGAGATGACCCCTAATGAATCAGGAAGACCATCATCCATCCTGCTTGGAAGGCCATTTCTGAATACTTCAAGGTTCAAATTGGATGCCTTCTCAGGAAATTACACTTTTGAGATAGATGGCAGAACAGTGAGCTTTAACCTGGATAAAGCTATGAAGCACCCACCGGAAGATCACTCCATCTTCTAGTGTGACATTATTGATGAGGCTGTGGCTGAAGATCACCAAGAAGAGGTTGAAGAGACGCTTATGGAGCAAGAGGCAAGTGTGGGGACACCCCCTGAGCTTACTGAAGATACCTTACCACCACAAATAGCTCTAGATGATCAAGAGCCTCACGATGAGCAGAAAATGGAGTTGAAGCCCCTTCCACCCCACCTCAAGTATGCTTACCTTGAGGATAATCGGAAGCTCCCAGTCATTATTGCAAGGGAATTCACATCCCAACAAGAGGAGCAGTTGCTTGGTGTGTTGAGACGACACAAGAAGGCCATTGGATGGAGCTTGACGGATATAATAGGCATCAGCCCTCAAGTTTGTGAGCACCGGATATTTCTAGAAGAGGGAACAAGGCCTGTCCGTCGGCCTCAACGGCGGCTAAACCCCACCAATTTAGAGGTTGTCAAGAAGGAAGTGACCAGATTGCTAGAGGCTGACATCATCTATCCAATCTCGGATAGTGAATAGGTCAGCCCAGTACAGGTGGTTCTAAAGAAATTTGGAGTCACAACAGTGAAGAATGAGCATAGAGAGCTCATTGCAACTAGAGTTCAGAACACTTGGAGGGTATACATTGATTACAGGTGTCTCAACCAAGCTACCCACAAGGATCACTACCCCTTGCCCTTTATCGATCAGATGCTTGATCGCATGTCAGGTAAATCACACTACTATTTTCTAGATGGTTACACTGGCTATTTTCATATTCTTATAGCTCCTGAAGATTAGGAGAAAACTACTTTTACATGTCCCTTCGGAACGTATGCATATAAGAGGATGCCTTTTGGCTTATGTAATGCACCGGCAACGTTCCAAAGCTGCATGATGAGTATTTTTTCAAATCTTCATGAGAACTGTATGAAAGTTTTTATGGATGACTTTAGTGTGTATGGTGATTCTTTTAGCCTTTGCTTGGATAATTTATCTAGAGTGTTAGATAGGTGTGCTAGTTCAAACCTTGTATTGAATTTTGAAAAATGTCATTTTATGGTCCAACAAGGTATTGTTCTAGAACATGTTGTTTCTAATACTAGTATTTCAGTTGATCCAGCAAAGGTAGACGTTATTTCTGGTTTACCTTACCCTTCCTCTGTGAGGGAAGTCCGTTTGTTTCTTGGTCACGCAGGTTTCTACCGGTGATTTATCTAGGACTTTAATAAGGTAGCCCTACCTTTATCCCAACTGTTGCAGAAGGATGTTGAGTTTGAGCTGAATGCGGCTGCAAGGAGGCGTTTAATAAGCTGAAGGCCGCCTTGACCCAAGCCCCTATCGTGAGAGGGCCTGACTGGAGTCAACCATTTGAGATAATGTGTGACGCCTTCAACTACGTAGTAAGAGTGGTGCTGGCTCAACGCGAAGGTAAGGACCCTTTTATTATTGCCTATACATCTAAGACCTTAGACGCTGCTCAGTCTAATTACACTACCACTGAAAAAGAGCTTCTGGCTATTGTTTTTGCTCTGGATAAATTCCGAGCCTACTTACTTGGTACTAAGGTGGTAGTGTACTTAGACCATGCAGCTCTAAAATATTTATTAGCTAAGAAAGAGTCCAAACTAAGGGTCATACGCTGGATATTATTGCTGCAAGAATTTGATTTAGAAATTAAGGATAGGAGTGGTTCACAGAATTTAGTGGCAGACTGGTGCACGAAATTGTGATCATCAATGGCGCCATCAACATGGTACGCTCATTGCAATCTCAACTCTTTATCACAACTCCGCACAACTAACCAGCAAGTGCACTGGGTCGTCCAAGTAATAAACCTTACGCGAGTAAGGGTCGATCCCACGGAGATTGTTGGTATGAAGCAAGCTATGGTCACCTTGTAAATCTTAGTCAGGCAGACTCAAATGGGTATAGATGATATATGAATAAAACATAAAGATAAAGATAGAGATACTTATGTATATCATTGGTGAGAGCTTCAGATAAGCGTATGAAGATGCTGTCCCTTCCGTCTCTCTGCTTTCCTACTGTCTTCATCCAATCCTTCTTACTCCTTTCCATGGCAAGCTTATGCAAGGGTTTCACCGTTGTCAGTGGCTACCTCCCATCCTCTCATTGGAAATGTTCAACGCACCCTGTCACGGCACAGCTATCCATCTGTCGGTTCTCAATCAGGCTGGAATAGAATCCAGTGATTCTTTTGCGTCTGTCACTAACGCCCCGCATTCAGGAGTTTGAAGCACGTCACAGTCATTCAATCATTGAATCCTACTCAGAATACCACAGACAAGGTTAGACCTTCCGGATTCTCTTGAATGCCGCCATCAGTTCTTGCCTATACCACGAAGACTCTGATCTCATGGAATGGCTGGCTCGTTTGTCAGGCGAGCACTCGGTTGTCAGGTGATCAACCATGCATCATGTATCAGGAATCCAAGAGATATTCACCCAATCTAAGGTAGAACGGAGGTGGTTGTCAGTCACACGTTCATAGGTGAGAATGATGATGAGTGTCACGGATCATCACATTCATCAAGTTGAAGAACAAGTGATATCTTGGACAAAGAACAAGCGGAATTGAATAGAAGAACAATAGTAATTGCATTAATACTCGAGGTAAAGCAGAGCTCCACACCTTAATCTATGGTGTGTAGAAACTCCACCTTTGAAAATACATAAGAACAAGGTCTAGGCATGGCCGAATGGCCAGCCTCCCAAAGTGATCAAAAGATCTAAAGAACAAAAGATTCCAAAGATCAGAAGATTCTCTCTAGATCAGATGATTAAAATACAATAGTAAAAGGTCCTAAATATAGAAAACTAGTAGCCTAGGGTGTACAGAGATGAGTAAATGACATAAAAATCCACTTCCGGGCCCACTTGGTGTGTGCTTGGGCTGAGCAATGAAGCATTTTCGTGTAGAGACTCTTCTTGGAGTTAAACGCCAGCTTTTATGCCAGTTTGGGCGTTTAACTCCCATTTAGGTGCCAGTTCCGGCGTTTAACGCTGGGAATTCTGAGGGTGACTTTGAACGCCAGTTTGGGCCATCAAATCTTGGGCAAAATATGGACTATCATATATTGTTGGAAAGCCCAGGATGTCTACTTTCCAACGCCGTTGAGAGCGCGCCAATTGGGCTTCTGTAGCTCCAGAAAATCCACTTCGAGTGCAGGGAGGTCAGAATCCAACAGCATCTGCAGTCCTTTTCAGTCTCTGGATCAGATTTTTGCTCAGGTCCCTCAATTTCAGCCAGAAAATACCTGAAATCACAGAAAAACACACAAACTCATAGTAAAGTCCAGAAAAGTGAATTTTAACTAAGAACTAATAAAAATATACTAAAAACTCAACTCAAACTACTAAAAACATACTAAAAACAATGCCAAAAAGCGTACAAATTATCCGCTCATCACAACACCAAACTTAAATTGTTGCTTGTCCCCAAGCAACTGAAAATCAAATAAGATAAAAAGAAGAGAATATGCAATGAACTCCAAAAACATCTATGAAGATCAGTATTAATTAGATGAGCGGGGCTTTTAGCTTTTTGCCTCTGAATAGTTTTGGCATCTCACTCTATCCTTTGAAATTTAGAATGATTGGCTTCTTTAGGAACTCAGAATCCAGATAGTGTTATTGATTCTCCTAGTTAAGTATGATGATTCTTGAACACAGCTACTTATTGTGTCTTGGCTGTGGCCCAAAGCACTCTGTCTTCCAGTATTACCACCAGATACATACATGCCACAGACACATAATTGGGTGAACCTTTTCAAATTGTGACTCAGCTTTGCTAGAGTCCCCAATTAGAGGTGTCCAGGGTTCTTAAGCACACTCTTTTTGCCTTGGATCACAACTTTATTTCTTTCTTTCTTTTTTTCGTTTTCTTTTCTCCTTTTTTTTTCGTTTTTCTCTTTTTTTTTTTTTTGTATTCACTGCTTTTTCTTGCTTCAAGAATCATTTTTATGATTTTTCAGATCCTCAGTAACATGTCTCCTTTTTCATCATTCTTTCAAGAGCCAACATTCATGAACCACAAATTCAAAAGACATATGCACTGTTTAAGCATACATTAAGAAATCAAAAGTGTTGCCACCACATCAAAATAATTAATCTGTTATAAAATTCAAAATTCATGCAATTCTTCTCCTTTTCAATTAAGAACATTGTTAATTTAAGAAAGGTGATGGATTCATACGACATTCATAACTTTTAGGCATAGACACTAAGATACTAATGATCATAAGACACAAACATGGACAAACATAAAGCATAAATTTTCGAAAAACAAGAAAATAAAGAACAAGGAGATTAAAGAACGGGTCCACCTTAGTGATGGCGGCTTGTTCTTCCTTTTGAAGGTCTTATGGAGTGCTTGAGCTCCTCAATGTCTCTTCCTTGTCTTTGTTGCTCCTCTCTCATGATTCTTTGATCTTCTCTAATTTCATGGAGGAGAATGGAGTGTTCTTGGTGCTCCACCCTTAGTTGTCCCATGTTGGAACTCAATTCTCCTAGGGAGGTGTTAATTTGCTCCCAATAGTCTTGTTGAGGAAAGTGCATCCCTTGAGGCATCTCAGGGATCTCATGATGAGAGGGGTCTCTTGTTTGCTCCATCCTTTTCTTAGTGATGGGCTTGTCCTCATCAATAAGGATGTCTCCTTCTATGTCCACTCCAACTGAATAACAGAGGTGAAAAATGAGATGAGGAAAGGCTAACCTTGCTAAGGTAGAGGACTTGTCCGCCACCTTATAGAGTTCTTAGGCTATAACCTCATGAACTTCCACTTCTTCTCCAATCATGATGCTATGAATCATGATGGCCCGGTCTAGAATAACTTCAGACCGGTTGCTAGTGGGAATGATTGAGTGTTGGATAAACTCCAACCATCCTCTAGCCACGGGCTTGAGGTCATGCCTTCTCAGTTGAACCGGCTTCCCTCTTGAATCTCTCTTCCATTGGGCGCCCTCTTCACAAATGTCAGTGAGCACTTGGTCCAACCTTTGATCAAAGTTGACCCTTCTAGTGTAAGGATGTTCATCTCCTTGCATCATGGGCAAGTTGAATGCCAACCTTACATTTTCTGGACTAAAATCCAAGTATTTCCCCCGAACCATAGTAAGCCAATTCTTTGGATCCGAGTTCACACTTTGATCATGGCTCTTGGTGATCCATGCATTGGCATAGAACTCTTGAACCATTAAGATTCCGACTTGTTGAATGGGGTTGGTGAGAACTTCCCAACCTCTTCTTCTAATCTCATGTCGGATCTCCGGATATTCACTCTTTTTGAGTGAAAAAGGGACCTCAGGGATCACCTTCTTCAAGGCCACAACTTCATAGAAGTGGTCTTGATGCACCCTTGAGATGAATCTCTCCATCTCCCATGACTCGGAGGTGGAAGCTTTTGCCTTCCCTTTCCTCTTTCTAGAGGTTTCTCCGGCCTTGGATGCCATAAATGGTTATTGAAAAACAAAAAGCAATGCTTTTACCACACCAAACTTAAAAGGTTTGCTCGTCCTCGAGCAAAAGAAGAAAGAAGAGAGTAGAAGAAGAAGAAATGAGGAAGAAGGGAATGGCTTTGTGTTCGGCCAAAGAGGGGGAGAAGTGGTGTTTAGGTTGTGTGAAAATGAAGGAGTGAAGAAGGGTTTATATAGGAGAGGGCAGGGGTAGGGTTCGGCCATTTTGGGTGGGTTTGGGAGGGAAAGTGGTTTGAATTTGAATGGTGAGGTAGGTGGGGTTTTATGAAGGATGGATGTGAGTGGTGAAGAGAAAGATGGGATTTGATAGGTGAAGGGTTTTTGGGGAAGAGGTGTTGAGGTGATTGGTGAATGGGTGAAGAAGAGAGAGAGTGGTGGGGTTGGTGGGGATCCTGTGGGGTCCACAGATCCTGAGGTGTCAAGGAAAAGTCATCCCTGCACCAAATGGCATGCAAAAACACGTTTTGAGCCAATTCTAGCGTTAAACGCCGGGCTGGTGCCCATTTCTGGCGTTTAACGCCAGGTTCTTGCCCTTTCCTGGCGTTTAACGCCAGTCTGGTGCCCCTTTCTGGCGTTAAACGCCTAGAATGGTGCCAGACTGGGCGTTAAACGCCCACCTGCTAGCCTCACTGGCGTTTAAACGCCAGTAGGTTCTTCCTCCAGGGTGTGCTGTTTTTCTTCCTGTTTTTCATTCTGTTTTTGCTTTTTCAATTGATTTTGTGACTTCTTATGATCATCAACCTACAAAAAACATAAAATAACAAAGAAAAAAATAGATAAAATATAACATTGGGTTGCCTCCCAACAAGCGCTTCTTTAATGTCAGTAGCTTGACAGAGGGCTCTCATGGAGCCTCACAGATACTCAGAGCAATGTTGGAACCTCCCAACACCAAACTTAGAGTTTGAATGCGGGGGTTCAACACCAAACTTAGAGTTTGGTTGTGGCCTCCCAACACCAAACTTAGAGTTTGACTGTGGGGGCTCTGTTTGACTCTGCTTTGAGAGAAGCTCTTCATGCTTCCTCTCCATGGTGACAGAGGGGTATCCTTGAGCCTTAAACACAAAGGATTCTTCATTCATTTGAATGATCAGTTCACCTTTGTCAACATCAATTACAGCCTTTGCTGTGGCTAGGAAGGGTCTGCCAAGGATGATAGATTCATCCATGCATTTCCCAGTCTCTAGGACTATGAAATCAGTAGGGATGTAATGGTCTTCAATCTTCACCAAAACATCCTCTACAAGTCCATAAGCTTGTTTTCTTGAATTGTCTGTCATCTCTAATGAGATTCTTGCAGCTTGCACCTCAAAGATCCCTAGCTTCTCCATTACAGAGAGAGGCATGAGGTTTACACTTGACCCTAAGTCACACAGAGCCTTCTTGAAGGTCATGGTGCCTATGGCACAAGGTATGGAAAACTTCCCAGGATCTTGTCTCTTTTGAGGTAATTTCTGCCTAGACAAGTCATCCAGTTCTTTGGTGATCAAAGGAGGTTTGTTCTCCCAAGTCTCATTTCCAAATAACTTGTCATTTAGCTTCATGATTGCTCCAAGGTATTTAGCAACTTGCTCTTCAGTGACATACTCATCCTCTTCAGAGGAGGAATACTCATCAGAGCTCATGAAAGGCAGAAGTAAGTCCAATGGAATCTCTTTGGTCTCATTTTGAGCCTCAGTTTCCCATGGTTCCTCATTAGGGAACTCATTGGAGGTCAGTGCACGCCCATTGAGGTCTCCCTCAGTGGCGTTCACTTCCTCTCCCTCCTCTCCAAATTCGGCCATGTTGATGGCCTTTCACTCTCCTTTTGGATTTTCTTCTGTATTGCTTGGAAGAGTACTAGGAGGGAGTTCAGTAACTCTCTTGCTCAGCTGTCCCACTTGTGCCTCCAAATTCCTAATGGAGGACCTTGTTTCAGTCATGAAGCTTTGAGTGGTTTTGATTAGATCAGAGACCATGGTTGCTAAGTCAGAGTTGTTCTGCTTAGAGCTCTCTGTCTGTTGCTGAGAAGATGATGGAAAAGGCTTGCCATTGCTAAACCTGTTTCTTCCACCATTATTGTTGTTGAAACCTTGTTGAGGTCTCTCTTGATTCTTCCATGAGAAATTTGGGTGATTTCTCCATGAAGAATTATAGGTGTTTGATGAGCGGATAATTTGTACCCTTTTTGGCATTGTTTTTAGTATGTTTTTGGTAGTTTTAGTTGAGTTCTTAGTATATTTTTATTAGTTTTTAGTTAAAATTCACTTTTCTGGACTTTACTATGAGTTTGTGTGTTTTTCTATGATTTCAGGTATTTTCTGGCTGAAATTGAGGGACCTGAGCAAAAATCGGATTCAGAGACTGAAAAGGACTGCTGATGCTGTTGGATTTTGACCTCCCTGCACTCGAAGTGGATTTTCTGGAGCTACAGAAGCCCAATTGGCGCGCTCTCAACGGCGTTGGAAAGTAGACATCCTGGGCTTTCCAGCAATATATGATAGTCCATACTTTTCCCAAGATTTGATGGCCCAAACCGGCGTTCAAAGTCACCCTCAGAAATCCCAGCGTTAAACGCCGGAACTGGCACCTAAATGGGAGTTAAACGCCCAAACTGGCATAAAAGCTGGCGTTTAACTCCAAGAAGAGTCTCTACACGAAAATGCTTCATTGCTCAGCCCAAGCACACACCAAGTGGGCCCGGAAGTAGATTTTTATGTCATTTACTCATCTCTGTACACCCTAGGCTACTAGTTTTCTATATATAGGACCTTTTACTATTGTATTTTCATCTTGGTTCTTCTGGTTCCCTCTCTGGGGCCGAAACCAATGATCACTCTTGTTCTTATGTATTTTCAATGGTGGAGCTTCTACACACCATAGATTAAGGTGTGGAGCTCTGCTGTACCTCGAGTATTAATGCAATTACTATTGTTCTTCTATTCAATTCTGCTTGTTCTTGTTCCAAGATATCACTTGTTCTTCAACTTGATGAATGTGATGATCCGTGACACTCATCATCATTTTCACTTATGAACAAAGTGACTGACAACCACTTCTGTTCTACAAGCAACAAGGCTCTAGTGTTTATCTCTTGGATTCTTTAACCGGAATCTTCGTGGTATAGGCGAGAACTGATGGCGGCATTCAAGAGAATCTGGAAGGTCTAACCTTGTCTGTGGTATTCTGAGTAGGATTCAATGATTGAATGACTGTGACGTGCTTCAAACTCCTAGCAGGCGGGGCGTTAGTGACAGACGCAAAAGAATCGTTGGATTCTATTCCGGCCTGACCGAGAACCGACAGCTGATTAGCCATATGCTGTGACAGAGCATAGGAACATTTTCACTGAGAGGATGGGAGGTAGCCACTGACAACAGTGAAACCCTACATGAGCTTGCCATGGAAAGGAGTAAGAAGGATTGGATGAAGATAGTAGGAAAGCAGAGAGACGGAAGGGAAGGCATCTTCATACGCTTATCTGAAGCTCTCACTAATGAATTGCATAAGTATCTCTATCTTTATCTTTATGTTTTATTCATCATCTATACCCATTTGAGTCTACCTGACTGAGATTTACAAGGTGACCATAGCTTGCTTCATACCAACAATCTCCGTGGGATCGACCCTTACTCACGTAAGGTATTACTTGGACGACCCAGTGCACTTGCTGGTTAGTTGTGCAAAGTTGTGTAGTGAATCACAATTTCGCGCACCAGTGTTTCCATAGGGTTCTCCTAGGTAATTCACCTCTTCCATTGAAGGGTTCTCAAGCTCATAAGCTTCTTCTTCAGATGAAGCATCCTTAGTACTGTTTGGTGCATTTTGCATTCCAGACAGACTTTGAGAAATTAAATTGACTTGTTGAGTCAATATCTTGTTCTGAGCCAGAATGGCATTCAGAGTATCAATCTCAAGAACTTCTTTCTTCTGACTTGTCCCATTGTTCACAGGATTCCTTTCAGAAGTGTACATGAATTGGTTATTTGCAACCATTTCAATTAGCTCTTGAGCTTCTGTAGGCGTCTTCTTCAAATGAAGAGATCCTCCAGCCGAGCTATCCAATGACATCTTGGACAGTTCAGAGAGACCATCATAGAAAATACCTATGATGCTCCATTCAGAAAGCATGTCAGATGGACATTTTCTGATTAATTGTTTGTATCTTTCCCAAGCTTCATAGAGGGATTCTCCTTCCTTCTGTCTGAAGGTTTGGACTTCCACTCTAAGCTTACTCAATTTTTGAGGTGGAAAGAACTTTGCCAAGAAGGCATTGACTAGCTTTTCCCATGAGTCTAGGCTTTCTTTAGGTTGTGAGTCCAACCATGTCCTAGCTCTGTCTCTTACAGCAAAAGGGAATAGCATAAGTCTGTAGACCTCAGGGTCAACCCCATTAGTCTTGACAGTGTCACAGATTTGCAAGAATTCAGCTAAAAACTGATAAGGATCTTCCAATGGAAGTCCATGGAACTTGCAATTCTGTTGCATTAGAGAAACTAATTGAGGCTTAAGTTCAAAGTTGTTTGCTCCAATGGCAGGGATAGAGATGCTTCTCCCATAAAAGTCGGGAGTAGGTGCAGTAAAGTCACCCAGCACCTTCCTTGCATTGTTTGCATTGTTGTTGTTTTCGGCTGCCATGTCTTCTTCTTCTTTGAAGATTTCTGTTAGGTCCTCTACAGAGAGTTGTGCCTTAGCTTCTCTTAGCTTTCGCTTCAAGGTCCTTTCAAGTTCAGGGTCAGCTTCAACAAGAATGCCTTTGTCTCTGTTCCTGCTCATATGAAAGAGAAGAGAACAAGAAAATATGGAATCCTCTATGTCACAGTATAGAGATTCCTTGAGGTGTCAGAGGAACAGAAAAATAGAAGGAAGAGGTAGAAGAATTCGAACTTAATCAGATAGAGTTCGAATTGTGCATTGAGAAGGAGTAGTACTCCACAAATAGAAGGATGTGAGAAGAGGGAAAGAAATTTTCGAAAATTAAGTAAAAGATTTTAAAAACATTTTGAAAAATTGATTGATAATTTTCGAAAACTAAAAGTGGGAAAGAAATCAAGTGATTTTGGAAAAAGATTTTGAAAAATATATGATTGAAAACTATTTTTGAAAAAGATGTGATTAAAAAGGTATGATTTGAAAACAATTTTAAAAAGATTTGATTTTAAAATTAATGACTTGGCTAACAAGAAAAGATATGATTCAAACATTAAACCTTTCTCAACAGAAAAGGCAAGATACTTGAAATGTTCAATCAAATCATTAATTGTTAGCAAGTATCTTTGAAAAAAGGAAAGAAATCGATTTTGAAAACATTTGATTGAAAAGATTTGATTTGAAAAAGATTTGATTTTGAAAAACTTTGAAAACTTGAAAAAAATTGATTTTGAAAACAAAATCCTCCCCCTTGTGCTATCATGGCGTTAAACGCCCAGAATGGTGCACATTCTGGCGTTTAACGCCCAATGCACTACCTTTTTGGGCGTTAAACGCCCAACCAGGCACCCTGGCTGGCGTTTAAACGCCAGTCTGTCCTTCTTCACTGGGCGTTTTGAACGCCCAGCTTTTTCTGTGTAATTCCTCTGCTGCATGTTCTGAATCTTCAGTTCCCTGTACTATTGACTTGAAAATAGAACCAAGATCAAATAAACAATGCATGAAAGACACCAAACTTAAATTTAGACATTAGACTCAAACAAGAAACATAAAATATTTTTTTTGGTTTTTATGGTTTTGTAATTTTTTTTTTGTGCTTTTTCAAAAATTATATGAAAATAGAAAATAAAGGTTTTATAATTCTTAATTTGAATTCCAGGAATCATTGCAATGCTAGTCTAAGACTCCGGTCCAGGAATTAGACATGGCTTCACAGCCAGCCAAGCTTTCAAAGAAAGCTTCGGTCCAAAACACTAGACATGGCCAATGGCCAGCCAAGCCTTAGCAGATCATTGCTCCAATAGCAAGATTGATAGAAATCAACAAGCTCTTGTGATGATTAGTTGAAACCTCGGTCCAATAAGATTAGACATGGCTTCTCAGCCAGCCAGATTTCAACAGATCATCATGAAACACTAGAATTCATTCTTGAGAACTCTGAAGAAAAATAATACCTAATCTAAGCAACAAGATGAACCGTCAGTTGTCCATACTCGAAACAATCCCCGGCAACGGCGCCAAAAACTTGGTGCACGAAATTGTGATCATCAATGGTGCCATCAACATGGTACGCTCATTGCAATCTCAACTCTTTATCACAACTCCGCACAACTAACCAGCAAGTGCACTGGGTCGTCCAAGTAATAAACCTTACGCGAGTAAGGGTCGATCCCACGGAGATTGTTGGTATGAAGCAAGCTATGGTCACCTTGTAAATCTTAGTCAGGCAGACTCAAATGGGTATAGATGATATATGAATAAAACATAAAAATAAAGATAGAGATACTTATGTATATCATTGGTGAGAGCTTCAGATAAGCGTATGAAGATGCTGTCCCTTCTGTCTCTCTGCTTTCCTACTGTCTTCATCCAATCCTTCTTACTCCTTTCCATGGCAAGCTTATGCAAGGGTTTCACCGTTGTCAGTGGCTACCTCCCATCCTCTCATTGGAAATGTTCAACGCACCCTGTCACGGCACGACTATCCATCTGTCGATTCTCAATCAGGCCGGAATAGAATCCAGTGATTCTTTTGCATCTGTCACTAACGCCCCGCCTTCAGGAGTTTGAAGCACGTCACAGTCATTCAATCATTGAATCCTACTCAGAATACCACAGACAAGGTTAGACCTTCCGGATTCTCTTGAATGCCGCCATCAGTTCTTGCCTATACCACGAAGACTCTGATCTCATGGAATGGCTGGCTCGTTTGTCAGGCGAGCACTCGGTTGTCAGGCGATCAACCATGCATCATGTATCAGGAATCCAAGAGATATTCACCCAATCTAAGGTAGAACGGAGGTGGTTGTCAGTCACACGTTCATAGGTGAGAATGATGATGAGTGTCACGGATCATCACATTCATCAAGTTGAAGAACAAGTGATATCTTGGACAAAGAACAAGCGGAATTGAATAGAAGAACAATAGTAATTGCATTAATACTCGAGGTACAGCAGAGCTCCACACCTTAATCTATGGTGTGTAGAAACTCCACCGTTGAAAATACATAAGAACAAGGTCTAGGCATGGCCGAATGGCCAGCCTCCCAAAGTGATCAAAAGATCTAAAGAACAAAAGATTCCAAAGATCAGAAGATTCTCTCTAGATCAGATGATTAAAATACAATAGTAAAAGGTCCTATATATAGAAAACTAGTAGCCTAGGGTGTACAGAGATGAGTAAATGACATAAAAATCCACTTCCGGGCCCACTTGGTGTGTGCTTGGGCTGAGCAATGAATCATTTTCGTGTAGAGACTCTTCTTGGAGTTAAACGCCAGCTTTTATGCCAGTTTGGGCGTTTAACTCCCATTTAGGTGCCAGTTCCGGCGTTTAACGCTGGGAATTCTGAGGGTGACTTTGAACGCCGGTTTGGGCCATCAAATCTTGGGCAAAGTATGGACTATCATATATTTCTGGAAAGCCCAGGATGTCTACTTTCCAACGCCGTTGAGAGCGCGCCAATTGGGCTTCTGTAGCTCCAGAAAATTCACTTCGAGTGCAGGGAGGTCAGAATCCAACAGCATCTGCAGTCCTTTTCAGTCTCTGGATCAAATTTTTGCTCAGGTCCCTCAATTTTAGCCAGAAAATACCTGAAATCACAGAAAAACACACAAACTCATAGTAAAGTCCAGAAAAGTGAATTTTAACTAAAAACTAATAAAAATATACTAAAAACTCAACTCAAACTACTAAAAACATACTAAAAACAATGCCAAAAAGCGTACAAATTATCCGCTCATCACAGACCACTTGAGTCGCCTAGAGAACATTAAGGATGACTCCACTCCCATCAATGATGCTTTTCCATTAGATAGCTTGCACGCAATATATGAAGTAGTTCCTCAGTACGCACCTATAGCTAATTACCTTGTCAGTCGTACCTTCCTTCCTGATTTTACTAAACATCAAAAGGACAAGCTTAAAAGCGAGTCCAAATATTATATATGGGATGACCCATATTTAGGGAGATGTGGTGCTGACCAGATAATTAGAAGGTGTGTGTCTCAATCAGAATTCCAGTCCATTTTAGAGGCCTACCACTCTTTTGAGAGTGGTGGACATTTTGGCCCTCAAAGAACAGCTAGAAAAATATTAGACTGTGGATTCTGGTGGCCCATACTGTTTAAGGATGCTACTGCTTTTTGTGAAACTTGTTCACCTTGCCAGAGGTTTGGAACTATATCCAAGAGGGATGAGATGCCCCAACAACCTGTGTTCTGTGAAATTTTTGATGTCTGGGGCGTTGACTTCATGGGTCCATTTCCGAACTCTCATGGTTTCTTATATGTATTGTTAGCTGTTGATTATGTTTCTAAATGGGTGGAAGCAATTTCTACCTGTACTGATGATGCTAACACTATTGTCTCCTTTGTTCGAAATAATATTATCTGTTGCTTTGGGTCACCACGAGCAATCGTGAGTGATCAGGGCTCTCACTTCTGTAACAGGAGATTTACAAGTCTAATGAAGAAACATGGAATTGTTCATAAGGTGGCCACAGCTTACCATCCCTAGACTAATGAACAGGCCAAGGTGTCAAATAGAGAGATCAAGCATATCTTGGAGAAGGTCGTCAAGCCTCATAGGAAAGACTGGAGCCCCAGGCTTGAGGATGCACTCTGGGCATATCGGACTGCGTACAAGACACCAATCAAAATGAGTCCCTTCCGCCTAGTTTACAGAAAGGCTTGTCACCTCCTAGTGGAGGTAGAACACTAGGCTTTCTGGGCAGTGCGTGAGTGCAACATGGGATTTGAGACAGCGGAGGCTGAGAAGAAGCTGCAACTACAAGAACTAGAATGCCTTCACCTAGAGGCATATGAGAACTCCAGGCTATACAAAAAGAAGGTGAGGGCTGTGCATGACAAAAATATCAAACGCAGGGAGTTCAGACTTGGAGAGTTGGTTCTTCTTTACAACTCCAGGTTGAGACTCATGCCTGACAAGCTGAGATCAAGATGGAAAGGCCCCTACAAAGTGGAGAAGGCTGAGCCATATGGCATTTTCCACCTGAGGCACCCTTCTAGTCCCAATATCCTCAAAGTCAATAGTCACCGCTTGAAGCTCTACCATGGTGAGTGATGACGGGTCATCATATACCCATTTTTCAAGCTAATTTCACTTGTTTTATTAGCCTTTATGCACTTTCTTGTATCTTAAGTAAGCAATTTGGAATGAAAATGCACAACTTCTTCAAATCAAGCAACCACCATTAAATTGATGCTAAATCATGAGGTTTAAGCAAGAATTAAGTGATTTTTAATGAATTATAAACCTTATGAGTTTAGAGATACTTTGAGTGGTTGTTTTGGTTTCTTGTAGATGAAGAAAGGAAGAAAAGAGGAAAAGCGTGGCTTAAAGAAAACGTGGCCCAAGGGAAGAAGAAGTGTGCCGCATGGAAGGGAGGAAGCAAACATTGCCCTCCACAAGGGCACACTGCCCTCCAGGAGAGCAACATAATGAGCCAAGCTTTGAGAGGCAACACTGCCCTGCCCACAACAAGGGCGGAGCACAATTTGATGCTAAGGATCAAGGAGAACAAAAACTCTGCCCTGCCCTCCTCAAGAGCAATATCGGGCTCATCAAGGAAATAAATTCAAGGAAAAAGCCTACCAATGCTTGCCACAAGGTTCGAACTCATGAGAAAGGGGGAGTGGGAGAGCGCTACTCACAAGCTTGTTTTCAATCTCCCAGGATCGAACACGGCACCATGAGGAAGCAAGGAACTAAGCATGACTTTGGTGCCAAGAAAATCAAAGAAAAGAAGTAGCGTGTGCCTCCACCAAGTTTCGAACTTGGGACCTCATCTTTGGCACATTGCCCTGCCCTCCACAAGGGCAGGGCAGCATTTTTGTGATGCACACACGCGCACAAGATTGGCGCACCAAGGGAGCTTTGGCACAGCAAGCACGCACGGGCAGCAGAATCTGGCGCACCAAAAAACTCTGCCCTGCCCTCCACAAGGGCAGGGCAGCATCCTGAAGCATCAACGCACCAAGCACGCACGCACAAGGCCGCACACACCAATCCTTGCCCTGCCCTCCACAAGGGTAGGGCAGCCTCCTGGGAGCTACTTCTTCATGGGCTGAAATTGGATTAAAAATCCAATTAAATTCATTTCTTCACCAAATCAAAAGCCCATTCAAATTCCAAAATCCAAGAATAGAAAGTGTATAAATAGGAGTTAGTTTGATGTAATTAGGACCTTTTACCTTTACTTTGACCTTTCTTTTCACTTTTGAATTTTGAACTTTCTTTTGAATTTTGGAGATTTCATTGAGAGCTAGGAACTGAGATTTCAGGGAATTGGGGAGGAGAATTGATCTCTCTTCTTCCTGGTTCTTGCTTGAGCATTTTTATTTTTCTTGTTTGAGTCTTGGGTGTGAAGAATTGAGGAATTTCTGTCTCAATCTCCATTCAAGAGCTCTTTGATTCCTCTTCTGCATAATTGAGTTCAATTACATTACCTTTACTGCTTCTTCGTTAATTTCTTGTTAATTGCTTTGAGAATTTGGATATGGGAAGGCAATTGAGATCTAGACTTTGCTATCTAGTCTCTGGAGTCCTGAGATCACATTTTCCTTTTTGGTTCTTCTGTGAACCCCTGCTGCAATTAAATTCAATTTTCTGTTTGAATTCTAGTTACTTCTAATTCAACTTCTGCTTTATTAACTGTTTAATTTAATTTCCCTTGCTTGAATTCTGAAATCCCAGTCCTCAATTCCTTTTTCCATTCAAGCAATTTATATTTCTTGCACTTTAAGTTACTGCAATTTACATTTCTTGCACTTTAAGTTTCAGTCATTTAATTTCTTGTTCTTTAAGATTCAGCTCTTTTAATTTCAGTTCTCTTTACTTTCTGCAATTCAACCCTCCCCCTTTACATTTTCTATCATTTACTTACTGTTGGATACAAAATCACTCAACCAATACTTGATTCGCTTGACTAAATCAACTACTGAACTAAAATTGCTCAATCCCTCAATCCCTGTGGGATCGACCTCACTCCCGTGAGTTTTATTACTTGATGCGACCCGGTACACTTGCCGGTGAGTTTTGTGTTGGATCGTTTTCCACACATCATTGAGAAGATGAAAGACAAAAGGGAGCTAGAGATCCTCCTCTTGGCAGATCCACCCATAGAAGTAGACTGAGCTCCTGGACCGTCTAACTTAAGGATGTTAAAGCAAAATGCTAGGTGGGAGACAAGCCACCATGGTATGATCGTTCCTTTTCCTTCTTAGTTTATTTTGTTTTCTTTTTATCAATATTCATGCATACATTCTACAACATAACTTGCATTCTGTTAAAAAAAACAAAAAAACAAAAAAAAAAGGGGATCGACGCGCCAGCGCCTCGTGCACTTCCGCGTCCTGAGTGCATGCGAAATGGGTTAGCTTGACCAATTAGTTACGCGGGTGTGGTGCAGAAAGTGTGCTTTTGGAACCATAACACCCACGCGTCCGCGTCCCGGACGCGTGTGCGTCGCCTCCTGACAGTTACAAGTTGCTGCTCTTTCCATTCTCTCTCAGGGACAAAGCCACTCAATGGCTAGAAACATTTCCAAAGGAAAGCATTAACACTTGGGATGATTTGGTAAGCAAGTTCCTTGCCAAATTTTATCCCCCTCAAAGGATCATAAGATTGAAGACTGAGGTGCAGACATTCACTCAAATGGAGGCTGAAAATTTATATGAGGCATGGAAAAGATACAAGGCTCTGTTAAGGAAATGTCCACCAGAAATGTTCACTGAGTGGGATAAGTTGCAGAACTTCTATGAAGGACTTACTCTGAAAACTCAAGAAGCACTGGATCACTCAGCTGGAGGCTCATTACAACTCATGAAAACTACAGAGGAAGCTCAAAACCTCATTGATATGGTGGCTAACAACCAAAATTTCTTTGCTCACTAAAGGCAACGTCAACCATCACAAAGGAGAGGAGTAATGGAGTTGGAAGGAGTGGATTCAATCTTAGCTCAAAACAAAATGATGCAGCAGCAAATTCAGCAACAATTTGAGCAAATGGCCAAAAGAATTGATGGCCTGCAAGTAGCATCAGTGAGCGCCACAAGCCAACCATTAACTACTTGGGGGCAAAATAAAGAAAAACAAGAGGAGCAACAGCAAGAGCAAGTCCAATACATGCACAACCAAAATCCCGGAACAAATGAAGTCTATGGTGATACCTACAATCTATCTTGGAAGAACCATCCCAACCTCAGATGGGGAGACAACCACAATCAAACTCAGCAGCCATGGCAAAGGAACCCAACTCAAAACAATTGGAAAAACACAAACCACAACAACCAGCAAAACACTAACCAAAACACATACAGAAAACCACAAAATAATCACCCCTACTCTAACCATTATCCACCCAATAACCAAACAATTAACCAAAACACCTACCATCATCCAACAACACCCCAAAACCAACCAATCTCACAAGAATCTCAGAGGATTACTAATCTAGAAATGCTCATGGAGAAGATGATGAAGAACCAAGAATTGACAACAAAGAACCAAGAAGCTTCCATGAAGAACCTAGAAAGGCAGATTGGACAAATCTCCAAGCAGATTTTTATTGAGAGACCTTCAAGCTCACTACCAAGTGACACCATTCCTAATCCAAAAGAAGAATGCAAAGTCGTGCAATTAAGGAGTGGAAAAACATTGGTAGATGGCAACCAAGGAGCAACCAAGAAACTTATGGAGGATGACAAAGAGCCAACAGAAAAAGATGGAGCTGACAACAAGGACATAACAAGCAAGAATGTCCCAGAAAAGCTCACAGAAGAAAACAACCAACCACAGAATCTAAAGAAAGGAAAACAGATCATAGAAGAACCAAATCCAAAACAGCAGCAAGTGGAAAAAAGTCTTACACCTCCACTACCTTATCCACAGAGATTCCAAATAGAAGCAAAGGATCAACATTTTCACAAATTTCTTGAGACTTTCAAGAAGCTGGAAATCAACATACCTTTGGCTGAGGCATTAGAGCAAATGCCTCTATATGCCAAGTTCTTAAAGGAGCTCATCAATAAGAAAAGAAGTTGGAATGAGAAGGAGACTGTAATGCTTAGTGAAGAATGCAGTGCATTAATCAAAAAAGGGCTCCCTCCCAAGCTTGAAGATCCTGGAGGTTTCTTCCTACCTTGCACTATTGGAAGCCTATTCATCAACAAGGGGATGTGTGACTTAGAAGCAAGTATAAATCTAATTCCATCTTCCTTAGTGAAAAAGCTTGGCATAGGAGAGGTGAAACCAATACAGATGTCCTTGGAATTGGTGGATCAATCAGTGGTATATCCTAAAGGGTTGATTGAGAACCTTTTAGTTAAGATTGACAAGTTCATCTTTCCGGCAAACTTTGTGATCCTAGACTCAGCAGAGAATGGGAATGACTCCATAATACTTGGTCGACCATTTTTGGCCATTGTGAGAGACATCGTAGACATAGAACAGGGAGAGCTAACTCTCAGGATGCATGAAGAGAGCATCACCTTGAAAGTGTTTCCAGAATCACAAAGTAATGAAGAAACAAGCAAGACAAGTGAATGTCTTCCAAGGCAAGTAACCAACAACACAATAGAACAGAAGAGTGAGCAGGTACAAGGAGGGGAAGAAATCCAAAAAGAGGTCGGGATGATAAACAAAAAGGGAGGAATCACAACTCAAGTCACTGTCAAAGGAGACAGATTAATGATGACAAGTCATCATATACCTATTTTTCTATGCTTTTTCATACAATAAATTGATGATTTGTGCTTAAATAGTGAATGCTTTTGTGCTTAAATGGTATATTTCCATGATCTTTTAATTTTATAAATCTTGTAGGAAATAAGAAGAAAAAGAAGCAAAGAAGCACAAAAAAAGGAGAAAAAAAGAGCTTTGGGACACACTTTGAAGTTGGAGCACACTTTGGAGGCTTAGGCCACGCTTTTAAAAGCGTGGCCCATGACCAAATTAATGAAGAATAGGCAAATAGCACACACTGCCCTGCTCTTGCCAAGGGCAGGGCAGAATCGTGATGCGAAGTGAGGTTGGAAGCAAGAATTTTCGCTAAGGTAAAATCTGGGCGCTCACAGCATGACCATGCCTCCTTCAAAGGGCTATAACTTGAGCTACAGACGTCCAATTGATGTGCTTCTAGTTGCGTTGGAAAGCTGACATTCAGAGCTTTCCAACGATATATAGAAATTCATATTTGGCGCAAAATTGAGGTAGGAACGGAAGGCATCTTTAAGGGCCAAAAATAAGCAAAAATAAACCAAGGAAAAGAAGTAGCGTGTGCATCCACCGAGTTTCGAACACGGAGCTTCACTTTTGGAAACATTGCCCTACCCTCCGCGAGGGCAGGGCAGCATTTTGTTGTGGCATGAATCTGGCGCACCAAGGCACAATTCTGGCGCACCACAGCATCATCTGGCCGCACCACGCACGCACCAAGCACCAATCTGGCGCACCAACTTTCTCTGCCCTGCCCTCCGCGAGGGCAGGGCAGCATCCTGCGCACCAAGCTCACACGCCACGCCTGCACCATGGCCGCATGCATCAAATCCTGCCCTGCCCTCCACAAGGGCAGGGCAACCTCCTGGGAGCATATGGGCCAAAATCAACCAAAATTCAATTTAATTCAATTCCTCACCAAATTGAATCAAGGCCAACCAAACCCATTTCTCCTCAAATCCAAAGCAAGCAAAGCCCACATCATCACTCAAAGGCACATGGATCAATTAAATTAGGATTTTTATTTTTGTAATTTGTTTTAATGTCATTTTCATTTTTTATTTTGTAAAGCCTATATAAAGGCATCACTCTCATTTCAAAAGGAGAGCTCTTTCCTTTATTTTTTTTCTGTCTTAAATCTGGGATTGAGAGTGAAGGAATTCTGTTTCCCTCTTGGTCTAAGATTTCTCTTGTTATTCTTCTGCAAAATTTCAGTGAATTAAGGATTTCTCTTGTTTTGAACCAAAACTCTCTTTACTGCTTTCATCTTCTTTCAATCTGCAATTGTTCTTGGTTGGATCAAGGAAGGGAGTGAGATCTAGACTTGTTTTCTAGTCTCTTTGATTCCCTGAGATCTTTAATTTTATTTTCCAATTGAGTTGAATTTAATTTCTATTTGCTTCTTCAAGCAATTCTACTTTCTGTTTGAGATCGGTTGCAAGTTACTACATCCTTTACTTCTCTGTTTGATTGCCATTTACAATTTCTTGTTTGATTTCTTGAATCCCAGCTCCCAAAATCCTTTTATTCTTCCTGCAATTTAAATTTTCAGTTGCTTGATTTATTGCTTCCTTTAATTTCCAGCACCCACTCCCCTTTACATTTAATGCAATTTATATTTCTTGTCATTTAAGATTCTTGCAATTTACATTTCTTGCTCTTTAAGTTACTTTCCAATTTACTTTCTGCACTTTAATTTTCCTTGCTATTTACTTTCTATTAGCTACACTTCATCCAAATTCACTTCAATGTTAGCTTGACTAAACTAATCACCCACTAAAGTTGCTTGATCCATCAATCCCTGTGGGATCGACCTCACTCTAAGTGAGTTATTACTACTTGATGCGACCCGGTACACTTGCCGGTTGGATTTGTGTGTTGGAAATTTGTTTTTCCGCAAAAACACCATCAATTAACAAGGAAGAAAAAGAAGAAAAACAGGAAGAAGGCGTACAAAGGATGGAAGAATAAAAAATTTCCAGCTGAAGGATTTTCCAAAGGTGACAAAGTACAATTAGTATATCAACAGCTGGGAACAGAAGATTATTACACTGTCAACCAAGTACTCTCTCTTGAGCACATTGAAATTGAGCATCAAGGCACACAGAGAAAGCTTACAGTGAGAGGAGACAAGTTGAGACACCACCAGCATCAACCACCTTAAAGGGAGTTCAATGTCAAGCTAGTGACAATAAAAGAGCGCTTCATGGGAGGCAACCCATGATTTAAGATTATTGTCCTTTCTTTTATTCAATAAGTTATGATTACCTGAGCATGATTTTGAACATTCATATGAATGCATACATTGTTTTGAAGCACATGTCAGACTTCTAAGTTTGGTGTGCCTTAAGACACACCCAAGTTTATTTTTCAAAAAAAAAAAGGAGGTTATTCTTAGAACATATGCATAGTCCTTTTTGATGAAGCATATGACCAAACACTAAGTTTGGTGTCTGCATGTGTAACAATGTTCAAAAGATCATTTCCTATTCATGGAATCAAAATCATATAGAGAGGGATCATGCATCATTATTTTTTTTGAAAAAAAATAAAAAAATAAAAAAATAATATATATATATATATGTATATATATATATACATATATATATATATGTATATATATATATCAATTGTGAAGAATTTACTGTATTGCTAAGCCATCTTCTCAGTAAGAGATAAGTTTGGTGTTCACCAACCTTTAGCAATTCTAATTAAGGGACACAATTGACCATTTATGAAAAAGAAACAAAAACATTTGTCTTCTTTATTGCAATTCACTTGCCAACGTATACATTCATATCCTAAGGCTAGCTGTTTTGGTTTATTCAGGAGAAAGAGATTGAGACAAAAACAAGGAGGGGCCACGGCTAGGACAAGCTAAGTGAGGAGTGGTCACATATGCCTAGAAGAGCGTGCTCCTTGGGAAGCAGGATTTGCATGCATGCATCATCGAACACCTAAATGAATGCAACCAATGAGAAGAGAATCCTCGTCAAAGCCTCAACAATGCATGCAGACCGTTCAATCCATGAACCTTTTGTATGAACAACTCAATCTCAACCCTTCATGAGCACCAACGAACTCCTTCCTCATTCATTATGGTTTTGTTAGAAAGCTTGAAGAGTTTGCCTATAAATAGCCGTTAGCACTAAATGGTTTACACAATTCATTCAAGCTACCTTCACCTATAAGCTATAATCTCCTCTACTCCCAAAACTAAAGCCAACAATTCTCCTATCTTACACAACAAAACCGAGCATCATCCCAAACACAACACATTTTTCTCTACTTCCACTTTTCCCTTCTTCTCACCTCAAATCTAATGGCCTCCTTAAGTTCAAAAAGGAGGCCGGGAAAGGAACCAATGGTGACCGAGCCTCCATCATATGATGCAAGAAAATTTAGGTCCCAATTCCATGAAGGGAGATATCATAGGTTCATGAAGACAAAGAATGTCATCTATGAGAAAGACCTTGAGTTGAGGGACGGGGAATACCCCATCATGAGGCAAATCACTAAAGAAAGAAGGTGGGAACTTTTATGTGCTCCTCTTGTTGACATCAATGCAGTCATGATCAGGGAATTCTATGCAAATACTGTAAAAGAGAACAAAGATAGTGTCCCCTATACAAGTTATGTCAGAGGAGTTGAAGTGAATTTCAGTCCAGCAGCCATCACAAAGGCCCTGAAGTTGAGAACCATAACTTATGCAGAGCCTAGTTATGAGACCAGATTGCAAATGAAAAACAATCCTGATGAGATCTTGCAAGGGTTATGTATGGAAGACACGGACTGGGAAAGAGATTCAAAAGGTATCCCAAGCCACTTGAAGAGAATAAACCTCACTCCTGTGGCCAAGGGATGGTATGAAATAGTAAGGTGATCTATCCTTCCTACTGGAAATGCTTCTTGGGTCACAATCAAACGAGCACTCTTGACATACTGCATCCTACATGGAGGTGAAATCAACCTCGCACAACTCATATCCGATAGTATTCAAGAGATGGCCAACAGCACAAGCAAATCAAGCGGTCTTGGGCATCCAAGTACAATTCTCAGACTGTGCGATAAAGCTGGAGTAATCTTTGAAGATGAGGACACAGAAAAAGTGAAAAAAGGGAAAGGAATCACTAAGAGGAGCATGGAAGGGTTGAATGAAGAATATGATCAAGAGGGAGTGGTAGCTCCCAGACAAAGAAGATCTCAAAGAGAAGGAGAACAAGAGCAAGCTCATGGTGCCATAGACATGAGCCAGCTACACAGAGCAATTGAAGAGCTATCTCAACAACTCATGCAGACTCAACAAGAGCAAAATCAAGGGCACCAAGAGCAATATCTAGAGCCCCATCCAGAGTTTAGGGAGCAATATTTGAAGGATAAAGAGGAGCGAGAAGCTTGGCAGCGTCAAATGGAAGAGAGGCAAGAGAGATGGCAACAACAAATGATGACTCAGCAGCAAGAGTTTCAAGCACAAATTCTTGAAGGACAAAAAGAGCAATACAAAGAATTCAAAGAATCATATGATAAGCTGTACTTTAGTCAAGCTAAAGCAGGGGAATATAGTCACAACCTGTATCAATAGAAGAATATTCATCACACCATGGGAGAAGTTAGATATGCGCAAAGAATGGAGAGTGATGAAAACATACAAGCAAGGTTGGAGTACCTGACCCATAATTTGCCAACACTCAATCCACAGATTAAGCCATTTGAGCAATGCCCTGAATTTGGAGCCAAGCAACAAGCAAGGTCTCATCACTATACGGATGTAACATTTAAACGATTGGAAGAAGTTGGGCTCTCAGGACTCTTAGATTCTGTCTGGGATAGAAGATGTCCTGGTGAAGAGATCCGAGACTATTCCAAGCTAGGGAAGAGAAAGAAGAAAAAGGGAGAATCAAGCAGCAGCCACGACCATTAGAAGGTGGAAAAGTTCTTTCATACCTCTTCTTTCATTCTTCTAATAAGGAGAAGCATGTCTGAAACATGATATGCCTCCACTGTTTATTTCCTTTTTATTTCATTTTCTTGTACTTTTCCTTGTTCAATAAGTAGCTAGAGAAATGATCTGCATAATGCTTGTCATTCATCACTTAGCTTGAATTTTGTTTTGTTTCCCATATGCTTGAATAAAAGAGAATTGTTTGAATTAGAAAGTAAATATCCAATGTTGCATAAGTTAGAATGGAAGTTAATGGTGGTGTATGTGTTTGATTAAATGCATAACTCATAAAATAATTGCTGCATAATGTCATTTTCATTGAAGTGTGATCTAGCTTGCTGTTATAAAGGTTCTTATCAGTAAAGAAAAAGCCCTTGAGAAAAAAAAAATAAAACAGAAAGAAAAGGAAGAAGAAAAAGCCAATGTGGCAAGAAAAACAAAAGAATAAAGGCTGGACACCAATAGCTTGGACCCTAGGACACATGCCTGTGGTGTTCTTGTACTAGGATATGCTTGGATAAGTAAATTCTGAGGGGTATTTCAAAACCCGGTCACTTAGATCAACTGATTTGGGATGGCCAATTGAAAGTCCACAATAAAGAGCAACCTAGATATAGAACATTTAGTTATCCAAAGAGATGCTGGGCATCAATGATCCTAGGAAGAAGTAGTGAGCCATGTGTCTGTGGTAGAAGATGTTAATTAAAAATAAAGCCAAAGGCTACTACTGCAACATTAGACACCAAGCCTTCAAAAAATAATAAGCTTGATAAGCAACATGAGAAAAGAAAAGTTAGCAAGGGAGCAAAGAAAGAATAAACCTTATAACAGCAAGTTTAGTAAGCCTTTGAGGAAGAATGTATATTATGTAACAGCAACAATAATTGAGTTATCATTGTCTGCATAAAAACTCCATAAGTCAAGTTCTGCTATATGCCTAATAAGGATATGTTTTCTTTTCTTGTTCATTTCATTTTCTCTTAGTTTTGATGCTTGCTTGGGAACAAGCAAGAATTAAGTTTGGTGTTGTGATGACGGGTCATCATATACCCATTTTTCAAGCTAATTTCACTTGTTTTATTAGCCTTTATGCACTTTCTTGCATCTTAAGTAAGCAATTTAGAATGAAAATGCACAACTTCTTTAAATCAAGCAACCACCATTAAATTGATGCTAAATCATGAGGTTTAAGCAAGAATTAAGTGATTTTTAATGAATAATAAACCTTATGAGTTAAGAGATACTTTGAGTGGTTGTTTTGGTTTCTTGTAGATGAAGAAAGGAAGAAAAGAGGAAAAGCGTGGCTTAAAGAAAGCGTGGCCCAAGGGAAGAAGAAGTGTGCCGCATGGAAGGGAGGAAGCAAACATTGCCCTCCACAAGGGCACACTACCCTCCAGGAGAGCAACATAATGAGCCAAGCTTTGAGAGGCAACACTGCCTTGCCCACAACAAGGGCGGAGCACAATTTGATGCTAAGGATCAAGGAGAACAAAAACTCTGCCCTGCCCTCCTCAAGAGCAATATCGGGCTCATCAAGGAAATAAATTCAAGGAAAAAGCCTACCAATGCTTGCCACAAGGTTCGAACTCATGAGCAAAGGGGAGTGGGAGAGCGCTACTCACAAGCTTGTTTTCAATCTCCCAGGATCGAACACGGCACCATGAGGAAGCAAGGAACTAAGCATGACTTTGGTGCCAAGAAAATCAAAAAAAAGAAGTAGCATGTGCCTCCACCAAGTTTCGAACTTGGACCTCATCTTTGGCACATTGCCCTGCCCTCCACAAGGGCAGGGCAGCATTTTTGTGATGCACACACGCGCACAAGATTGGCGCACCAAGGGAGCTTTGGCACAGCAAGCACGCACGGGCAGCAGAATCTGGCGCACCAAAAAACTCTGCCCTGCCCTCCATAAGGGCAGGGCAGCATCCTGAAGCATCAACGCACCAAGCACGCACGCACAAGGCCGCATGCACCAATCCCTGCCCTGCCCTCCACAAGGGCAGGGCAGCCTCCTGGGAGCTACTTCTTCATGGGCTGAAATTGGATTAAAAATCCAATTAAATTCATTTCTTCACCAAATCAAAAGCCCATCCAAATTCCAAAATCCAAGAATAGAAAGTGTATAAATAGGAGTTAGTTTGATGTAATTAGGACCTTTTACCTTTACTTTGACCTTTCTTTTCACTTTTGAATTTTGAACTTTCTTTTGAATTTTGGAGATTTCATTGAGAGCTAGGAACTGAGATTTCAGGGAATTGGGGAGGAGAATTGATCTCTCTTCTTCCTGGTTCTTGCTTGAGCATTTTTATTTTTCTTGTTTGAGTCTTGGGTGTGAAGAATTGAGGAATTTCTGTCTCAATCTCCATTCAAGAGCTCTTTGATTCCTCTTCTGCATAATTGAGTTCAATTACATTCCCTTTACTGCTTCTTCTTTAATTTCTTGTTAATTGCTTTGAGAATTTGGATATGGGAAGGCAATTGAGATCTAGACTTTGCTATCTAGTCTCTGGAGTCCTGAGATCACATTTTCCTTTTTGGTTCTTCTGTGAACCCCTGCTGCAATTAAATTCGATTTTCTGTTTGAATTCTAGTTACTTCTAATTCAACTTCTGCTTTATTAACTGTTGCAATTTAATTTCCCTTGCTTGAATTCTGAAATCCCAGTCCTCAATTCCTTTTTCCATTCAAGCAATTTATATTTCTTGCACTTTAAGTTACTGCAATTTACATTTCTTGCACTTTAAGTTTCAGTCATTTAATTTCTTGTTCTTTAAGATTCAGCTCTTTTAATTTCAGTTCTCTTTACTTTCTGCAATTCAACCCTCCCCCTTTACATTTTCTGTCATTTACTTACTATTGGATACAAAATCACTCAACCAATACTTGATTCGCTTGACTAAATCAACCACTGAACTAAAATTGCTCAATCCCTCAATCCCTGTGGGATCGACCTCACTCCCGTGAGTTTTATTACTTGATGCGACCCGGTACACTTGCCGGTGAGTTTTGTGTTGGATCGTTTTTCACACATCAGTGAGAAGATGAAAGACAAAAAGGAGCTGGAGATCCTCCTCTTGGCAGATCCACCCATAGAAGTAGACTGAGCTCCTAGACCGTCTAACTTAAGGATGTTAAAGCAAAATGCTAGGTGGGAGACAACCCACCATGGTATGATCGTTCCTTTCCCTTCTTAGTTTATTTTGTTTTCTTTTTATCAATATTCATGCATACATTCTACAACATAACTTGCATTCTATTAAAAAAAACAAAAAAACAAAAAAAAAGGGGATCGACGCGCCAGCGCCTCGTGCACTTCCGCGTCCTGAGTGCATGCGAAATGGGTTAGCTTGACCAGTTAGTTATGCGGGTGTGGTGCAGAAAGTGTGCTTTTGGAACCATAACACCCACGCGTTTGCGTCCCGGACGCGTGTGCGTCGCCTCATGGTCCGGCCATGCACACGACCGCGTCTAAGGGGCTCCCGCGTGCATCAGAAAATCAGCGTCAAACAATGTTTGCCCAAAAAGTTGGGCTGGTCTGGGGCTGGTATTGTGCTAGAGGCACAAATTTACCCGCATGTACATGTCTTTGATTCGTACGCGTCATTTTAACAATTGGCCATCCACGCGTGCGCGCGCATGACACGCACGCGTCGCCTGAAACTATGGCCCCCAGCCAGATTGAACCGAGAGTTGTGCGTGCGCGGGGCTGGACTTCCGCGACTGGCACAAACCAGGGCACGCGTCCGCACCCTTGTGATAAACCCCATTTGTAGGGTTTATCTTGTATTGATTTTTGGGGATTTTATCACCTTTTATCCACATTTATTCAATGATATAGCATGGTTTTGTATATTCTCCTTTAATTGTGCTTAAGAGTGAAAACATGCTTTTTAGGTCCTAAAATAGATAAATTTAATCACCTTGATTCCACTAGATGCCTTGATATGTTTGTTAAGTGATTTCAGATTTAGGAGGCAAAGATTGGATAAAGGGAATAAAGGAAAAGCATGTAAAAATGGAGAACTCATGAAGAAATGAAGGAATCGCAAAAGCTGTCAAGCCGACCTCTTCGCAGTTAATCGGCCATAACTTGAGCTACAGAGGTCCAAATGATGCGGTTCCAGTTGGGTTGGAAAGCTAACATCCGAGGCTTCGAAATGATATAAGATTTGCTGTAGTTGCTACACGTATGATGATGCACACGCGTCGTTGCTACCATATAATCCACTTAAAGCAATACGTGGCTAGCGAATTCTAAAGCCTTGTGGGCCCAATCCAACTCATTTCTGATGCTATTTAAGCCAAGGATTGAAGAGGGATGAACAAGTTAGTTACCATTAGTTTAGTTTAGCTTAGTTTAGTAGTTAGAGTTAGTTTCTAGAGAGAGAAGCTCTCACTTCTCTCTAGAATTAGGTTAGCGGTAGATTAGGATCTCTTAGATCTAGGTTAATTTCATGCTTTAATTTACTTTTCCTTTTGTAATTCTTCTTCTTATACATCTCTTCTCTCTAGTTTAGCATTTAATTCTTGTAATTTTTTACTTTTATGTTGATGCACTTTTGTTCTTCTATTTTCCTTTAATGCAATTCATGATTCATGTTTCTTTATTATTCATTTGATTTGTTATTGTTTAATTCCTTGCAATTCAGTAGTGTAGATTTACTTTTCTTGCAATTTTACTATGCTTTCATTTTATGCCTTCCAAGTGTTTGATGAAATGCTTGGTTGGATTTTAGAATAGAATTTTATGCTTTTGGCTTGGAGAGGTAACTTAGGAACTCTTGAGTTACTAATGTCCAAGTGATTGATGATTGGGAGCCATTGACTCTAGTTTTCACTAATTGGATTAGTAGAAAATTAAGACATATGGACTTGGGTTGATATAGCTCATTTGACTTTCCTTTACTATTTGTTAAAGGATGATTTAGTGAGATTAATCCTTGCCAATTCTCATATTGTGGTTAGTGATTAGGATAGAAATCCTTGACCACCAACCCTTGCCAAGATCTTTTTAGCCATTAGTTTACTTTTTGCCATTTATCTTTCATGTCTCTTATCAAAACCCCAAAAATAACTCATAACCAATAACAAGACACTTTATTGTAATTCCTAGGGAGAATGACCCGAGGTTCCAATACTTCGGTTATTAATTTTAGGGGTTTGTTTTAGTGACAAACAATCTTTTGTATGAAAGGATTATTGCTTGGTTTAGAAACTATACTTTACAACGAGAATTCATTTGTGAAATTCTATACCATCAAAAATCTAATCATCAAAATGGCGCCGTTGCCGGGGAATTGCAATGGTGTTGTGTTATTGGTTATTGTATATATGTGAATATTGTGAATATGTTTGCTTTTTGCTTCTTTGTTAGTTTTTAGTTTGTTCTCTTTATTTGTTACTATTTTTTTGTTTTTGCCTTCTCTTGCTATCATGAATTCTCACTTTGGCTATGAGTGTGATTACAACTATGTTGTAGGAGATGAGAACTTCAATGAGAATGTGTATCAAGGATGGGATAACCAAAGGTGGAAAGAGCCATATGCTTATGATCAATCCTCATGGCAACAACCCCCACCAATGCACTATGAAGAAGAGCCATTCTATGATGCATATCAATCCAATGGCTATGGTGAATCACCTTGTGACTTTCAAGAACCACCACCATATGCCTATGAAATATATCCTCAACATAACTCTCAACCATACTCACAAGCCCCTTCTTACCAACCACCTTCATATGACCCTAATCCATATACATCCTACCAACAACCATATGAGCCATATGAACCAAACAAGAGCCACCATCACTCCAACATCAACATTTTCAAGAGCCACCCCCTCCATATTATTACCAAGATGAACCACCTCCAATATATGAAAATTTCCAACCACAAGATGAATACTACTTTCCACCACAACCTCCCATGGAAGAATACTCATATCCTTCAATCCAAGAGCCCTATGATCCTACTCATGATATCCAAGAGGAACAAGAGTCAAGGGATCATCTTAAGGAAGCATTGGATCAATTTCAAGCAACCATGGAGCATGTTGTGCAACAAGTGGAAAAAGTGGAGAATATTGAACCACCACACCCTAATTATGATGAACCACCTTCCTATTATGAACCCTTCTCCCAATATGATGAACCTTCCCATCCACCCCAACCACTAATGGATGAAACCCTCGGTGTTCTTCAAGGACAAGAGGAGATGACAAGGGATGTGCAACAATTTATGACTGCCTTGGATGAGGTGGTAAACCGGCTAGCATCCCAACTTTTGGACACTCAAGGAACTCCCATGGCTACATGTGGAGAATCTAAAGAGGAGCATAGCATGAAGGAGAGATTGGAAACTCTGGTGGAAAAGGAGGAATGCTACTTTGTGTTAGAACAATTGGAGGAACCTATGACCATTGAAGAAAAGGAAGAAGTGGTTGAAGACTTAGGAGATGCGGAACCTCCATGAGAACCTAGAGTTATAGAAAACTCCTCCAAGAAGATTGAAGTTGATGTTGAGGAGGGATGTGCACAACCTCCAAGGCATATCCCATATGAAGACTTGGAAGGAATGGAGCAAGAGTTGAGTTCCCTTGGAGATGAAGATCAAGCATCAAATCCTAATGGTGGTGAATCCGTTGAACTTGAAGAACCTTCTCCCGATGAAGAAGAGAGCGATGTGGAGGTAGATTTCTCTCAATCTTCCATTTATGATTTAAGTGATGGAGAAGAGTTAAATGAAATTGATGAACAAAGGATTGAATTTGAAAAATCTTGTGGAGAGGTGGAAGCCCTTAGAAAAAGAAGAACGAAAGTTGAGTGCGCTTTGTCAAAATCTTTGGAAGCTTCTTTGCCTAAGTTGTCATCTATTCCTTCACTTGAGTGGGTAAAACTTATTTCTATTAGCTTCATTGTCCCACTTGAGTATGGTTTACTTGAAACGGATGGTCAACTTAGGATGATTTGTGGGATAAAGCGTAAGAGAAGAAAGTTTAGTGGATGACGTTGTAAATCAAGGCTCATTTTGGTTGATACCTCAAGGCTTATATGCAAGGGTTGGGCTAGTGCTCACTTGAATGG
Source organism: Arachis stenosperma (assembly GCF_014773155.1). Lineage (NCBI taxonomy): Eukaryota > Viridiplantae > Streptophyta > Magnoliopsida > Fabales > Fabaceae > Arachis > Arachis stenosperma. The sequence continues at coordinate 69,444,272 of NC_080386.1, forward strand.
GTCTAAAAGGAGAGTTTGGTATCACCTTGAGAATTCATCTTGCTTACCACCCGGATGGATTAATAATGATGATCAACTTCAAGACGGGTGTGAAAATAAATTGTGGGATCCCGGATTAGAAAAAGAGGACCAACTTTGGGAGCCCCAAGCTTGTGAGGAACTCCATCAACAATTGGCTCAACCTATAGAAAATCTTGGGGCACAATGGAGAACCAAGCATTAGTGGGAGTTCCAAGATGAATACAAGCACAAGCAACCTTGATGAGGAGCCCCCCATAAGTCCAACTTAAGGACAATAAACAAAAGTGCTAGGTGGGAGACACCCCACCATGGTAACATCTTTTCATTTTCTCTTTTGTAAATAGTGTAGAATTTAGTTGATTTCATATTTTGTTTAGTTAGTTGGGTATAGTTGATAGTTTAGTATGTTAAATAAGGTTTTAAGGTGTTTTGGTAGCTGTTTGGAGGTTTGGAATGCTTGGATTGGTGCAAAAACATATAAAATTTTCGAAAACAGAGCACCATCCACGCGTGCGCGCAATACACGCGTACGCGTGCGTCAAGCGTTTTAGACCATCAACGTGCGCGCGCCATGCACGTGTATGCGTGGATTGAGAAGTTTCACCTTCCATACCTTGACCCAAGAGTTAGGCCTGTACTGTGCGAAAATTGGACCTGAGGTACAAACCAATTCACGCGTACGCACACCTGCCGTGTACGCGTCGCTCTCGGAATAAGCCATCGATGCGGATGCACCTTGTGAACGTACGCGTCGCATCCATTGCACCACCATCCGCGTGCGCGCCATGCGCGCGTACGCGCGGATGTCCTTCTTTCACTACATTTCTTTTCTTCTCCTCCGTCCATTTCTTTCCTTCTCCTTTCTTCTTCCCTCCTTCTACACCTCATCCAACACTTCCAAACACCATTGATAACCATTTATTTAAGTTAACTAATTAGTTAGTCAGTTAGTTGTTAGTTAGTTTTAGTTAGTTTTCATTTCATTTTCTCTTTTTCATTGTAAGTGTTGGATTGATATCCTTGTTTACATTAATTGCTACTGAGTAATTAAAAATAATGTTTTCTTAACATCACTATGTTTATAATCTTTGTTGGACTCTATTATTGAGGTTATATTTTGCTACTTGGTTTTGAGTTTTTCATGCTCACCTTTTAAGAATGCTAAGTGATGAGAATTGCCTTTGAGCTTGTGACTCTTCTTGGATTACATGATTTAGCCACCATGTAATTTGAACTCTCTCTTTGAGTGGGCAATTTCTTGATGGATGATGTTGAGCATTTACCTTAATGCATTGTATTTCATAATCATATGCATCCATATATGCTTTAGCTTGAATGCTTTCATGCTTCTTTAATGCTTGTTTTACCTTACAAGTTAACTTAAAGCATCTCAAGCACACTAGGATAAGTGAAATGCATGCTTCTTTTGTGACATCACCCTTTTATGCTAATGTGTATTCTAAAAGGCGCCCAATTTAGAATTCACACACTTATTTGTCACTAATGTCACACTAATTCACTCACTCAATTCTAGTAATTTACCTCATTCCAACAATGTATATTTCCTTGCTTTTATTTCTTCTCATCTTATGGTGTTATATTTTTGTTTTTCATGAATGATACACCGCAAGCAAGAATGGAAGCGAAAGAAAGAACACGCAACAATCTGGAGATTCGCCGTACCCCCTTGCTCATCTTTGAGTGCACCGAGGACGGTGCAAACTTTTAAGTGTGGGGAGGTCGTTCGACCGGTCGGCGTTTTTGGGTGACAAATTTCTAAACCCAACACTCTTGCATTTCATTTTAGTTTTATAATTTTTCATATATATACACAATAAGCTTAGTCAAAATAATGAAATTTTTCAAGATTTCTATCTATAGGGCACCTCAATTGATTTGAGTGAAAACTTTTCATTAAACTTGCTTGAATCACATATATATATATATATATATATATATATATATATATATATATATATATATTGTGGAACATGAATTTTTGAGCTAAGAACACAAGCAAGTGAGATTTGAGCCTAATGGTGTGGTTACATCTTATAACCACTTATTTTTCCTTCTTGTGTGCATTATTCTCTTTCTATAATTGTAATCTTTGAATTGTTTGATTCTTTATGTCCATTATTTTGTGCATACATGCATTTATATGATTGAGGCCATCATTTCATTAGCTCACTTATCCAAATAGCCAACCTTTTATATTCCTTTGTTTGCCAATTTGAGCCTACGCTTAACCCACTTGTTCTTATTTTAGCACATTACAAGCCTTAAAGCGGAAAACAATAAAAGTCCTTATTTGGATCTATGATTGGCTTAGGCTAGTGTGTGTGAGTACCATTCAAGTGTGGAAAATCTTGGGACATTGGGTGAATAAAAGGGTAGTTTTGCATTTTTGTTATAAATATTGGGAATTGGGTACATGCTCATGTATTGATTAAATGTATAGACCTTATGCATTGACGTTCTTGTATATGAAAGAAAGAAAGAAAAAAAAAAGAAAAAAAGAAAAGAAAAGGAGAAAAATAATATAGAAAAGAAAAGAAAAAAAAGAAAAAAAATAGAAAAAGAAAGAAATAAAAAGGGGACAAAATGCCCCAAAGTAAAGTTCAAATAAAATCAATGCATATGTGTTGTGAAATAGAAAGGAATACATGAGTATGTGAAAAAGTGAGAAATGGGTAGTTAGGTTAGCTTTGAAATTGTATAGGATGTCATAGGTTAGGTGGGAAGTTTAAGCTTATCAAAGATTCAAATTTCAAGCTCACTTGACCAAATATGCATCCTACCTTGACCCTAGCACCATTACAACCAAAGAAAAGACCTCATGATAGATGTATGCATGCATGAAATAAATGTTGATTGTTAGAAGAAAAACAAATCTTAGAAAGCATGAAATAGAGGAGAATTGAGAGAGTCAACCCTAAACACTTGAGCGAATAGAGCGCAAACACATCCGGCGAGGGTTTAATGCTCAATTACATCTTTCCATCTATAATCATCAACTTTCATGCAAGTTTGTAAAAATATTTAATAACTCAATTCAATTGTGGATTAGACTTGTTAGTCCTTAGCCCTTGTGCATATATGCTTCTTGGGAATTAATTTATTTTGACCAAGCAATTGCATTCATATAGATAGTTGCATATAGGTAGATTGCATTTAGTTAGTTTACATTGAATAAATGTTGATACCCTTTGTTTCTCTCTTGGCTTAAGCATGAGGACATGCTTGGTTTAAGTGTGGGGAGGTTGATAAACCCCATTTGTAGAGTTTATCTTGTATTGATTTTTGGGAATTTTATCATCTTTTACCCACATTTATTCAATGAAATAGCATGGTTTTGTATATTCTCCTTTAATTGTGCTTAAGAGTGAAAACATGTTTTTTAGGTCCTAAAATAGATAAATTTAATTCACCTTGATTCCAATAGATGCCTTGATATGTTTGTTAAGTGATTTCAGATTTAGGAGGCAAAGATTGGATAAAGGGAATAAAGGAAAAGCATGTAAAAATGGAGAACTCATGAAGAAATGAAGGAATCGCAAAAGCTGTCAAGCCGACCTCTTCGCACTTAATCGGCCATAACATGAGCTACAGAGGTCCAAATGATGCGGTTCTAGTTGGGTTGGAAAGCTAACATCCGGGGCTTCAAAATGATATAAGATTTGCCATAGTTGCTACACGTATGGTGACGCGCACGTGCACTGTACGTGCACGCGTCGTTGCTACCATATGATCCACATAAAGCAATACGTGGCCAGCGAATTCTAAAGCCTTGTAGGCCCAATCCAACTCATTTCTGATGCTATTTAAGCCAAGGATTGAAGAGGGATGAATAAGTTAGTTACCATTAGTTTAGTTTAGCTTAGTTTAGTAGTTAGAGTTAGTTTCTAGAGAGAGAAGCTCTCACTTCTCTCTAGAATTAGGTTAGAGGTAGATTAGGATCTCTTAGATCTAGGTTAATTTCATGCTTTGATTTACTTTTCCTTTTGTAATTCTTCTTCTTCTACATCTCTTCTCTCTAGTTTAGCATTTAATTCTTGTAATTCTTTACTTTTATGTTGATGCACTTTTGTTCTTCTATTTTCCTTTAATGCAATTCATGATTCATGTTTCTTTATTGTTCATTTGATTTGTTGTTGTTTAATTCCTTGCAATTGAGTAGTGTAGATTTACTTTTCTTGCAATTTTACTATGCTTTCATTTTATGCCTTCCAAGTGTTTGATGAAATGCTTGGTTGGATTTTAGAATAGAATTTTATGCTCTTGGCTTGGAGAGGTAACTTAGGAACTCTTGAGTTACTAATGTCCAAGTGATTGATGATTGGGAGCCATTGACTCTAGTTCTCACTAATTGGATTAGTAGAGAATTAAGACTTATGGACTTGGGTTGATATAGCTCATTTGAATTTCCTTTACTATTAGTTAAAGGATGATTTAGTGATATTAATCCTTGCCAATTCTCATATTGTGGCTAGTGATTAGGATAGAAATCCTTGACCACCAACCCTTGCCAAGATCTTTTTAGCCATTAGTTTACTTTTTGCCATTTATCTTTCATATCTTTTATCAAAACCCCAAAAATAACTCATAACCAATAACAAGACACTTTATTGTAATTCCTAGGGAGAATGACCCAAGGTTCCAATACTTCGGTTATTAATTTTAGGGGTTTGTTTTAGTGACAAACAATCTTTTGTATGAAAGGATTATTGCTTGGTTTAGAAACTATACTTTACAACGAGAATTCATTTGTGAAATTTTATACCATAAAAAATCTAATCATCACCTTGACGCTTCGGCACCTCCTTCTTGTTGTGCAATGCATGCGTCCTCGTACCGTATGCGTCCGCGTCGCTTACGCCACCCAACTTAACCCAACCCATCACCCAGTTTCAGCAGCCCCCCCCAATCCTAATTCTTTTATTTCCTTCTTCTTTCTTCTTTCTTCTTCCTTCTTTTAGCATTCTTCCTTCCTACCTCTCCCCTCATCCTATTTCCATCTTCATCATCAAGTTTCTCTCTTCCTCTCCTCTACTCTTTCATTCTTCTTTCAATTATTGCATTTAATTATTTTTATTTCTCTCAACTTTTCTATTAGCTTATTTATTTGTTGTTTCTTTTTCATTCTTCTCCCATGCATTTTTATGTTGGTGTTGGAACTTTATTTGGGTATTTATTTTATTATATGTAAGTTTGTGGATACCATGAGGAGTACTTTGACAATTGATACTTTATTTTAGTTCTCATATACATTTGGATTACTTATTTAACTTGAACACCACGTGTTTGTGAAAAAGCCAACATGGCATTTTGAATTCTTTTCTATCATATTCTTCCTCCTTTAATGCCTCTTTTTCACAACTCTTGCCATCCACGTGTATTGAGTTTATCATTCACCATTGTCATCATACCAATGCTCATTCTTTTCTTCCATGTGATACTTATTATTGACTTTGATGCTTGGGCTATGCTTTTCATGCCTCTTATTTGCATGCCATTATGCCTCTTGCATCTAGTTATATGCTATGCCTTTATGCTATTCATTGATGTCCTCCGTGCATGTTATAACTACCATGCACTTCAAGACATTGTTTATTTCCTTGGGTATTTATTTTCACTTGGAATTCCTTCCTTCTGATTTTCGCTATCTATATTTAACATTCTTCCTTTTTCTTTCTTCTTTAGGACGGGTACCAAGAAAGGAAAGGAGAAGGCTACTGACAAGCCACCAGCAAGGTAAGGCACTAAAAGAACCTTGCCTAAGGCATAACATTCTACAGGCGTTAAGCCACCCACAAAGCAGACAAAGAGAATCATCAAGGTTGATGAAGCAGAGAAAGCCTTTCCTGCTAGGGACTCTGCATGGTTCACTAACCGTTACTGTGAGCATATGTTCCCTATCATGGCTGACAGGAACTATAATAATGAGCGCCTACTCATTCTTCCAACACACCTTGCTGAGTTTGTGGAGTCCCGCATCGAGAGGAGACATTGGGATTCTTGAGAAGGCAGCCATGGTAGGTCAATCTATCGTGGGTAGTTGAATTCTACTCCAACTTTCACTTGCCTACTCTAGAGTCTGTCTATGCCCATCAAAAGTAAGTCCCTGTCTCTGAGGTGGCCATTCAGAGAGTATTAGATCTTCCACCTGGACCAGAGGGGTTGGATGCCTATCAGGAGGCCTCTCTCAAGCGCCAGACATACCAATTTGACTGGGATAGCGTCTTGGGAGTTATCGCACAACCGGGCAACACTTGGATCTATGGGCAATATCGGACTCGACCTAAAAGCATTGCAGCTCCATCACTTACCTTGGAGGCTCACGTGTGGGCATAGATTATGTCCCACTATGTCTTTCCGAGCACTCATGAGTCCACCTTCACTGTAAACATGGCTGTCCTCATCTGGTGCATTCTCATTGAGCAGCCTCTCAATCTACCAAGGCACATCTGGCAGGCCATGGGGCATGTACAAATTGCGGGCAACCTACCTTTTTTCGCACTGGTTTCGGATCTTGTCTCTGCAGCTGGCCTTTCCTATAGGGCTCGGGACACCAAAGCCATGATTCCAGTGGCTGATCAGTATGTCCCGAATATCAGACTCCCAGTACACTCCGCTAGCTGACATCCAGGCTCATCTGTAGACACTCCTCCTACTTCCGCCCCGCCATCACCCACATCTCCTCCACTATCCACTACTCTGATGTTCCTTCAGATCCTTCAGAGGTTAGACCGGAAAGACAGGCAGATGGAGCGACTGGAGCGCCGCAACAAGCGCCGATACACCTATCTGAAGGAGCTCATTGCTAGTACCCACCCATCTCCTGAAGAAAAGGATAACACGGACTCTACTTTACCTACTAGCACTGGGAGCCATGACGAGCCTTGTAACACCCTAACTACCAAAGCTCACGCTTCCGGCTGCGTAACTCTGATAGCTCGGACATTACGACGACACTTATACTATTTAATACTAAAATATGAGCCTGTTTAAAAACTTTAAACCGCAATACCATTCCCAAAAACACTTTCGCCATACAACGTACGTCCATACATACCATACAACTTACAGAAACTCATAAAGAGTACATCCATATATATATACATACATATATATATAAATAATATTACAAACATTATCCAGTACAATTCCTATCCCTCTCACAAAATATATCAAGATAAAGGCGAGGGTACAAAATAATAATCTAAAGCCAATACAGAGCATCTCAATAACAAATAATTAAACTCTTCATAACTTCTGCGCCCAAATCCTGAAAGGGGAAAAATGTAGGGGGTGAGAACATCATCCTCGAAAGGGTTCTCAGTAGAGGGTTTTTGGGAATTACTTTAATAGGATACATGAAGATAAACCGTACCAGTGATTAATAATCATCTTATGCCTCTTTTCAAAACAACAGTTTACAAATAAAGTAAAGTCAGAAATCTATTCTGAAAGAGGAACTGTTCAATTCTCAAAACATCAAAGCATTTCAAAAAGGTTTATCTATACTGAACCAAATAGCCTTTCATATCGTATTCCAAACCAGAACCACAAAACTGAAATCAAACATCAGTTCATCTCATTCTATCCACGGCCCTAGGCCCAAACAATCCAACCACGGCCCTAGGCCCAAACAATCCAACCTTCAACCAAATCACCCCAATCCAACAGAGTTACAGTTCCAAACACAAATAGGAAGATGCAAGCACAAATAAACAGTTATTGCAAGTAGAACAATTAGCAATTAATCACATAGGCAAAACAAGTACAATATGCACACCCAAACAATGTCACATAGATGCATATGATGCATGCCTGTCCCTAGTGGCTGATGATATCATCTGTCGGTTATAGAGCCAACCCGACAAGTCCTGGTAGCTAACCATTGGACCGTCCCTCTGTCGCGCATCCCCAACTCGAGTTATACTCATCATAAACTTGATCATAAACATGATCCATATCCATCACCCTCACTGGTGAATATTTCGGGGGCAAGCTCATCCGGGACTTTCACAGTGCCCGGCCACACTTACGACATAGGGTCAACCGAGTATCAAGTCTCAACCTGGAGCACATGGTGGCTAGCCACTGCTACTACCCAGGGAAACCCGTATCTCAGATAGTGGAAGTGCAACATTCACATTTATCAATGATTCAGCATAAACATGCATTCAATCTCATCCATGGATCACCATCCATCTCAGCCATCCGGCTCACGGTTCATTCCAGAACCAGCCAATATTCATATCATACACAGCCATTCCGGCTCACGGTTCAATCCAGAACCAATCAATATGTATAAACATACACAGCCAATCCGGCTCTCAACAAAACAGCACTTCCACACTCAAAATCATCAAATTCATGAAATTGGCATTTAAGCCATAAATCATTTTCTCAATTCATTTTTCCTTGAAATTAAGTTTCGACTCTTTTTAGCCTTGGCTTTTAGAAATCTCATTTCTCAAATCATCTCAGGCTCATAAGCCAAATTTACTCAAAGTGAGTTCCCTTTTTAAAACAAAGCCACTCTCGGCATTCTCTTTCCAAAACTTCCAAAACCATGGAAAGTTAAAGATTCATTTTGGGAACATTCAAAATCACCCATCCAACAATGGGATTTTATAACAAAAGTTTCTTGCCAGAGTCCCAAGTCTTTAGGGAAGGTCAACTTATATAAATTCCTTAAAATTCATTGAAACTCTTAAAATCATAAATTCTCGGTTCAAGTAAATAAAACTGAATTTATTATGAAACCGATCATATAAAATCACAAGTTCCAACCCGTTCCAAAAATCAACTCATTTGAAACGGAACCGGTTCATTTGAATCAAACCACTTTCAGGTTTCTTTTTGGAACCCATTTTTTTTTCAACTTTTCCAAGATGCCTCAAACTTGATTACTCAATCAAAAGTCTAGGTTCCTTTAAAAATCACTAAAACTCCTTTTTAATATTGAAATCAATATTAAAGCATCATTCTTTCCTTCAATGATTCAAACGGTAAAAATAGTTCAGTTCTAAATAAGCCGAACTCAACGTATAAGGATCATCAAATAAATTAAGCTTGAAAACATAAATATCCTTTTAATAAATCAAATAATACAATTTCTCAAATCCAATCCTTTTTAAATAACCTTACAAACAAGTGTAGGATTTTGTAGAAATTTCGACAGCACCTCCCCTAAAACTTTGACTTTTGCCACCCGGTTCGGGTCCCAACTAAACCATTTCTCATTCCTTTTCAATAGCTCAAAACCAGAAATCAATTTAAAGCAAGCTAAATCCAACAATCGCCTCAGTGACGTATCTCAAGGAAATCATTTCAAAATCAACTCAAGATCAACCGTTTTAACTCATTCCCAAGGCCTTAAAGAAACAGCTCAGTAATAAATCATTTGTCCAAACCAAGTCAATTAAAGTAAACCAGGCTGAATTCAAACGTGCATTCGACTTTTCAAATCATCAAAATAATTAACTCAAATCAAATCAATCCTCAACGAATTAAACTCGGATTCAAATCTTTAAAGAATCAACTTCAAACATTACATTTCACAAGCCGCACAACAATTCAGCCAAACCAACATCCATAATCATTCGAGTCAATCAAATAATACATAAGGCAGATACAATCACTAAATACACAATATCTCACATCAGTATCCATATGTAATAATTCCAATACATAAAACATAGTTTTTGGAAAGCGCCCCTACCTCCAAACGCAATTCCATAGCCCAAACGCGTCACATAATCCTTTCCGCCTCGACCCGAGATCAACAATCAAAATCCCGGCAGCCAAAACCTCGGTTCCAAGCCACTTTCGCAACAGTCTCAACACTCTAATCGCAACATACAACAACCAAAACTCAATCGTATAGCAATTAACGCCACAAACCTCAGCGTATGATAACAGAACAGTAACAAAAGGGTTTTCAAATCGAAACGCTTACCGAACCGAAGAAGGAACGGTTGAACCGAAACAACGACGGTCTCCGAACCGGTTCGGCGGCAGTCCGGCAGCCACCTCAAGCGGCAGCGACAACCGGACTCCGGCAATGGTGCCTGGAACCCACATACAGAGACGATAAAGCTTACAGAATCTTAAACGAACGAAAACCAAATCCAAAACCCTTACCGGCAGAGTTTTCCGGCGACGGCAGTGGGTTTTTCTGACGGCAGAGGCAACTTCGACCCCTCTTTCACCCACAATCAGCCACGTCGAAGGTAAGAGCTGGTAGCGACGGTGGCGGTTCTGACGGAGGCGGTGCCAGCGACGTGAGCGGCAGCTGGTTGTGGCGGTTGGACACCCATCTCAGCCGCAGCTCTTTCTGTCTCTCCTGCTCGGTGTGACTAGACGGTCTTTCTCCCAACGGCACGGCGGCGACAAGCACTAGCAGGGACGAGTCCTCCGGCTCGTGCAGCGGCGCCGTTGGAGGACAGAGACGCAGCAGCGGTCTTCCCTGGATGACAGTGGCGGCTTCTTTGGTTGCGCCAGGGAGCGACGGCGATGCACGAAGCATCTCCAGTGACGACAACGGCGCGGTGGCGGCTTCCTCGCAACAGTGATGGGCTGGGACAAACGGGTCGACGGCGACGGGTCAGACCCGCGTTTCCCCTTCCCGCGGCCGAGCTCTCCCTCACGCTCGTTCTTCCTCTCTCTTCCTCAGCCTGGTTCGGCGGCCTCATGGTGGCAGGGACGGCAGGACACGGTGGTGCGGCACAGTTAGGCCGCAGCAGAAATGCACAGTGGCGGCGGCGAGTTCCTAGGCGGTGGATCGACGGTGACAAGGCCTCCCCTGTTTTGTGTGTGTGCTTTTCATTTGGGGGGGAAGAAGGGGCTTGCGGCTGCTACTGCAGCTTCTGATGGGAAACGGTAATGGGTTAGTGTTTTTAGGGTTAGGATTTTATTTTCAAAAATTAGGGTTAGGGGCATTTTAGTACTTTCACTTAAAAATAGGGATAACATAGTAATTAGAAATGAGTTCTAATCCAACAATAATAGTGTATAAAAATACTATTTGCTCATCAATCATACAAATTATTTTTCAATAAAATGCCCAAATCAAATAATTAGAAATAATATACTTAATTTCTTCATTTTCCAAAATAGCAATATTAATATTTAAAACATTACTTATTTAATCCAAATCATATAAAATCTTTATTATTTCATAACTATCAACTTTATAATTCAAATATAGAAAATAATCCAATAATTATAAAATTGGATAATAATCATAACTCATCTCAAATTCAATAAATCAAAACTTGCCTTAATTATCTTTAATAAAATAAATATCCAAAATTAAGGCTATAAATAACTGTAGAATTAGAGACTTGATCATAATAAGACTTTTCAAAAGTTTTGGGTCTTACATTCTACCCACCTTATAAAAATTTTCACCCTCGAAAATTGATACAAAACGAAAGGAATTTCATAACAGTTCACCCTTAAACACATTTAAGGAAAAAGCAAAAATATCTTAACATATAAACATATATACGGTTTTCAAATACTTGGATGGTCGTATGCATAAAGATACAAAGGTAGGAGTGTGATTGCCAAGCAAGTGTTACAAGATAGGCTCAATGCACAAGGTCATATGATCTCAAGGCTTTACAAACACTTGAGGTGCCAAAATAAGGTGCAAATCAAGATGGGCGTCCACAAAGCAAGGTGGTAATTAGTGTGGTAAAAGGCTGCAAAGCATGTTGGTATTTAAATAGCGGCATAATGTTTGCTGGCAAATCTCATTTCCACTTCAGAACTTCAATTTCCCCAACTCCATCAATCATTTTACAACCTCATGACCAATCATAAGCCTAACAACCGCAAACCCATTCGCAAGGAACAAAACACCCACAACTCACAACGTTACACACCTACCGCTTCACCTTCCATATACACATATCACGTCTTAAAGAACTAACGCATTGTGTGACTACGTCTAAAAGTCGCATGTGATATCAAAACAATTCTCGAGTCTACTCAGAAGGATACAAGATTTAAAAAAGAGAGTCAAATGTCAAGGATAGTACTCAAAGATTTGAGAAAATGTATCCAATTCCAAATAAACAAGGACACTCAGGCAATGAAGTTTGCTAGACTCAATTCAATTGACAGCTTCAAGATAACCCTTGGATCAAGGAAATCCAATAGGATCAATAAGAAGGAGAATCAGCGCATTAGTTTGAAACAATTTCAAGATGAGTCGAAGAAATAAGAGGTTACAGAAAAGAATATCTCAGACCCAAGCCAAGCTCACAGAACTCAAGAGCATAATTACTATACTTTCGAATACATTGTTCTTAAAAGAATCGGAAACTTATAAAAATATCACTTCGCAGTCTGAAAGAGAAGTTAAACAATAAACATCCTTCAAGAGAGTAACAAAAGCACAAACATGGCTTTGCTCTAATACAACTTCATGTTGAAACAGATCGTGTAGAATTTTAAAAAAACAAAGTGCACACAAGTTTGGCTAAGAGCTCAAACATTTCCTCAAATATTTTAGAAAGATAATTAGATGCACAACTTAACCAAAAGCAATTCATAAAAACCCGGAAGTAATCAAATGCTTGTTCATAATTCTCAAAATTTCATATTCAAACAAGCGTGTATAACATTTATAGCAAGTACAAAAGAGGAAGTTAAACTCTTTTTAGAAAAGAAACTCCGAAGTAAAAAATTTGTTTACAATTTCGTAAAGGAAATAAGTGGTGCGTTACAAACGAATCGGTTTCCACTAAACAAGGAAACTTTTCAAAACCTCATTTAAAATAGCGCTTGTCAATTTTAAAACAATTTTGTCAAAAATTAAACAATGGTTTCAATCCCAATCAAGCAACAGAAAATAAATTCCGTTTAGAATTTCTTCAAAGAGAATTCAAAAGTTCAAAAAGTCCGAAACAAGAATCCAAGTATACTTGAAATCACCATCTCAGAAGGATATTCAAGAAAATTAGGATGTACTTAAAAAGAGCCAAGTCATGCAAGAGAGGGTTTTAAATCAAGGTAGATCAAACAAGATTCACTAGTCGAGAAACATCCAACAAGCTTCCAACTGATCCAACGGAAAACAAAAGTCATAGAAAAAGACAACTCAATCATTAGTAATTTCTCAAAATTAAATCTTTGACTAAAAACTCTTATAGAGATAATGAGAGAATAAACGATGCACAATTTGAAACGAATCAAAATGATTCACATAAGGATGAAATTTACAAGAGAAGGAGAACCAAAACCAATGGTAATGTTCACAAGGTGCAAAAGATTAGTTAAAGACAAAGTCGAGTATGGCGTCCGTAGAGATGGAAGGCTTAAGAGAGAATTTAGTCCGTTCATAGGAAGAAAGCTATGAGTCCAACACTCTCAAAAGAACAACAATTGCATAAATCATATAGCATGCTAAATCAAACTCAATTCAAAATAAGTTAAGTAAAGCTTATCAAATGAGACCCAACTGGGATAAAAGTGAAAAAGCTTTCCTTTCCAAAATTTTGAAAAATATCCAAATACCTAATCAAATGAAGATGTGCGTTGGAACCGTAGTAAAATTACTAGAAAGTCAAATTGTATTTTAAAGTAAATGTGGTTCCATAACCCAGTAAGAGTACAGGCGAGACATTAGAAATAAATAGTTATTAAACTGTATAAGAAATCCTCAAGGTTTCATGTATAGATAAGTACGTATCTATTCAACAGCAATTTTCATAAAAATCTCAAAACTGGTTGTAATCACTGTCAAATAAGAGAAAAACCGAATCAACAATCTCTCTAATAATGAACTCGAAATCCGGAGTAAAAAGGCACAGCGCATCAAGACAAGTTCAAAGCTATATCAAAGAATACATGAATCAAGAAGAACTCAAATAGAAGAAGATAGATGCAACAAGGATTTTAAATAAGCATATGCACTTAAGATCAACAAGAATGCATATGAATAGAGAAACAGAGCGGAAACATCAAATTACTTTTCAAGGGGATTAGCAAACAAGAACTTCAAGTTAGGCTATGAAAGAATAGGTCGACTCGAACAGAATTCAAGACACATAACTGAGCAGCCTCGAGAAATAGTTTCTAACGTTCCCAAAACCCGCGATTCGCTTTACTCAAAACTCGTATACCATCTGATGGGATATTTTGGAGGAAAAATGAATTTCTCCCAAAATAACACCAATCTAACCGGCAAGTGCACCGGGTCGCATCAAGTAATAAAAACTCACGGGAGTGAGGTCGATCCCACAGGGATTGAAGGATCAAGCAATTTTAGTGGGTAATTAGTTTAGTCAAGCTAACATTGGTGAATTGTGTGAAGAGTGACCGACAGAAAGTAAATCGCAAGAATTAAAGGTGCAGAATGTAAATTGGCAAGTAACTTAAAGAGCAAGAAATGTAAATTGCAAGAATCTTAAATGACAAGAAATATAAATTGCATTAAATGTAAAGGAAATTGGGAATTGGAGTTGCAGAAATTAAACAAGGAAAAGTTAAATTGCAACAAGCAGAGAAGTAAAAGATGGATTTGATTGATTCGGAACCAAAACAGAAATGTGAATAAACATGAAAAGCAATAAACAGAGAATGTAAAATTGGAATTAAGATCTCAGGACCCAAGAGACTAGATAACCAAGTCTAGATCTCAATGCCTTCCTAGATCCAACAAGAGCAATTGCAAAGAAATTAAAGAAATGTAAAGTGCAGCAAGAGTAGATGAAGAACAATTAACAGAAAATTAGATTCAATTAAGCAGTAAATAAAGCAGAGAGAAATCTCAGAGGGAGAATGAAACAGAACACCTTCAATTCTCCACCCAAGATTCAAAATCAAAGAAAAGAAAATTAAAGAGAGAGCTCTCTACTACTACTCCTAATGCTCCCTAGTGGAGCCAGCCTTTTTCACAAATATGAAACAGATGCCTATTTATAGGCATTTCTACAAATTGAAAATAAAATTCAAAACAAATTACAATTAAAATGAAATTTCTATTCTAACTATCTTGTGCCTCTGAGTGGTGTCAATTGGGCCCTTGCTCTTGATGGAATTTGGTTGATAAAGGCCTTGGTTGATTGCTCTTGGAGTTTGAAGAGGAACCGAATTGAACCGGGTTGAGTTTTGCAAAGTTGGATTAAAAGTTTGAGTCAAAGTTAGGGGTCTAACTTTGGCTCCAACTTTTCATAGCAGCCCACAAATCTTGCTGGTATGAACGTTGGTGCCAACGTTAGGGGTCTAACTTTGACCCTAACATTGGCCTCCCTTATGCACATTTATGGGGCCAACTTTGTCCTCTTGTCATGTTGCCAATTTTATGCCCAATATAGACTATCATATATGGTTGGAAAGCTCTGAATGTCAGCTTTCTAACCCACTTGGAATCACTTCAATTGGACATCTACAACTCAAGTTATGATCATTTGAAGAGGGCATGGTCGCTGACTTTGGTGTGCAGCGTTTGGGGTAACGTTTGCCCTCAAACGTTGGCGAAAACGCCAATTCTGGAGGCTCAAACATTTTGTCCACCCCATACTATTATACATTGTTGGAAAGCCCTGAATGTCTACTTTCATTTGCCGTTGGAAGCGCATCAATTGGAGCTCTACAGCTCGAGTTATACTCCATTGAAGGTGCAGAGGTCAAGTGGCCTCACTGCAGGTTGCCCACATGTTCATTTATGCACATTGCGGGGCAGTTTTCATCCTCAATTTTAGTGTCCACCATGCAGTGCCATATATGCTTGGAAATCTCTTGATTCCTACTTTCCAATGCTTCTTGAATCACCTCATTTGGAGCTCTGTAGCTCAAGTTATTCTTGTTGGAAGTATACCCCTTCAAGCTGTTGTGGTGTGTGGCGCCAACGTTAGCCTCCAAGTTAGGGGGCTAACGTTGGCGCAAACTTTTGCCCCCTAACCTTGCATCTTCATGTGCCAACGTTAGCCTCCAAGTTAGGGGGCTAACGTTGGCGCAAACGTGAGTAGCCCCTGGGAGTGTTTTTCAGCTTCCAACGTTAGCCTCCAAGTTAGGGGGCTAACTTCCAGGCTAACTTTTCACCCAAAACTTTTTGTCCTCTCTTCCTCCTTGTTTTGAGCCACGCTTTTCTTCCTTTGGGCCACGCTTTTCTTCCTTGATTTGGTCATGGGTCACGCTTTTAGAAGCGTGGCCTAAGCCTCCAAAGTGTGCTCCAATTTCAAAGTGTGCCCAAAATTTCTCTTTTCTTCTTTTTAGCTTATTTTGTGCTCTTTTTGCTTCTTTTTCTTCTTATTTCCTACAAAGTTTATTAAATCAAAAGATCAAAGAAATGTACCATTTAAGCACCAAAGAATGCAATATTTAAGCACTAATCAAAAATTTCTTGTATGAAAAAGCATAGAAAAACATGACATGGTGACATGTCATCACAACACCAAACTTAAACCTTGCTTGTCCCCAAGCAAGAAAAGAATCATGCAATAAAGATTGACAATCCAAGGCAAGAAGAATAGCAACTCAATGTTCATGGTAAGCTAGTTTTCTACGCATGCTACAATCACAAAAGAAATGTAAATGATTGATGCCTCCATCTAGCTCAATTTATGAAATCTTTCTTTTATATTTCTTCCTTGAAGCAAGCTTTTGATTTTCTTATTTAGCTTCTCCTTTTGGGTGCTTTGCCCCATGAGTTGATAACAAAGCTACGACTTCTAAATGCTTTGTTTTCAAGTATTACCACTTGATACATAAGCACCACAAGCATTTGATTAGAGGACTTCATTAAGCTCATTTTTCTTTTCTTTTCTTGACTCTCTAATCATTGATGCTCAGAGCCTTGAGCTTTGAGGGAGTGCTTTTGCACTTTGAGCCTAGCCTTGACTTCTAAGTGTTTTGTTTTCAAGCATTTGGCTTGATACATAAACACCACAAGTACTTAACAAATAAATTGCCATTGGTACTCAGAGCCTTCAGCTTTCTCATTCTTTCCCTTTTTCTTTTCTTGCTTTATTTTGCATTTGCTTTCAAGGTTTTCATGATTTTAAAAGATTTCACAAAATGTCCTAGATGAAAACTTCAATTAAATAAAATCCAATGCAATTAAGCAACAATCAAACATACTAGCTTTCCAATACCTTTATGCACATGCTAAAATCTTCTTTAATGCCTTGTTTGTTTATGATCATGATACTTTGTTGCTTTTGAATTCACAAAACTCAAGTTGGTAATCATAATGACATAGCACCATGTTGCAATTTAGAATTCAAACTATGCCTTTTCATACACACATGCATACAGAGAAGGTAAAGACAATCATGCAGTTTATAGTGCTTGAAACAAATGAGAGGAAAAGGAACTTTACAACCTTGTAGTTCATCTTCTCTATTGTTGTCATTTTCCTCCCATTCTCCTCCTTCCCATACCAAACTCAGAATGCTTGCTCATCCTCAAGCGACTATTAGAACCGTGGCTATGGGGCTAAGATGGATCATGAATGTCTTACACAAGAAATGTTAGTAGTACATGTGTTTCAAGCAAGCAAAATTGAAGATAATAATCAAGGCACAAGAGACAGAGACATTGTGATTGCAAGCTTAAGAAGGTGAGCATAATACTTTGCATAAAGAATAAGTGGCACACCAAACTTAGTGTGACACTTTCACTTGGAATCAATGCAAGTATCCAGTAAAGATTTGAAGCAAATTGTGTTGCATAGCAACACCAAACTTAAAATGCAATCCTATGTCCATTTATTTGAATTAAAACTAAACAAGAGAAACTGTTATTTGAATACAATCACCAAGCCAAGATTAGCCATGAATAAGGGTCTCTTGGTGATGTATTAACAAAAACAGTTAATAACAGGGATCATAGAAAATATAAAGAAGTGACTAAAACAAAGAAAATGCAAACGAAATGTCAAAACAAAAGAAAAATAATAATGCAAGGGCAATATGATTATGCAGACAAGTGATGTTGTTGGATGAGTTGCATAGACAATTAAGTGGCACACCAAACTTAGAATCTTAGTGTGACACTTCCATGTAAAATTGATGCAATCATCCATGAAGTTGGAAAACAGTTTGTTGCAGGGCAACACCAAACTTAGAATGTGATCATATGCCAGTTTATTGAAATTTAAACAAGACAAGGAGAAGAAATGTTACCTACTGTTTACCTATTCTTCACTTTCTTCCTCTTCTTCCAGTTTGTTAAGAGGAATGACTCCAAGAGGGGAGAAGTTTCAGCTAGTGTCCCCTGTCTTGGCTTCCTCTCAGCAAGCTTTCTTTTGTACATGGCTTGATTGAGCTTGCTTGCTAGACCAGGGGAAGGATTGTTTGCAGTTGACCTTCTCTTGAATGTTGTCCTTTGTAGCTTGGTCACAATCCTCTTCTCGGTGCTTTTGTTAATTGCCTTCACTTTCTTGAATCCAAGTCTTGGTGGTTGTGTGATTGTTAGAGTCTTCTTTTCATCAAGAGCCTCTTGCAATGGTGGTTCTGTAAGCTCTTCCTCCGTGTACTTCTCTGCTTCACTTGAGTTTGGAATTCTTTGGTTGTCTTTCTCACTTTCTTGCTCTTCCACTTCCTCATTTGCACCCAACATTTGTTTTAATTGCTCTATCATGGGGGAGGTTTGTTTATCTTCCCAACATTTCTTCATCTCCTCGTCATACCTTTCAATCATGGATTCAAGTGTTGAGGTGTTTTGGTCCAGGGAGGTTTGTGAGAGTTGTGAGTCTTCATGTTCTCTTATCGTCTCAAGTGCAGTTTCAGGTTCAATTGCCTCCTTCTCCTCATCCTCTATTGGAATTTCACTTGACACAGGGGCCTCCTTATCTTGTTCTTCCACTTTATCCTTCACATCCGTCAATTGGTCTTTATTTTTCTTGCTTGGTAGTTCTAAGCGTTTATCTGTGTCCTCCAATTGCTTATCTGTCTCCTGAGTAAGGATTTCTATTTCCCTCCAAGATTGTTGACCTTCCTCCACCATCCTGTTAAACATGGACTCAAGTTTTGAGAGTCTTTGGCTCGTGGAGGTTGTGTTGAGGCATATTTAAGTGATGAATAATTGTCAATTGAGAAACTGGGACGTGAGGGTGAATGCTCTTTCATTCCTTGGTGATACTCCCAGCCACCATTAGAATAATGACTTGAATCATTTTGTGGTGGTGGTTGGTATCCCATATGATTTTCTTGCTCATCTTGTGTTTCTGAAGCATAGCTCCATGAATTGGAGTGCCCAGAATTTGAAGTTTCTTGGTGATATTCCCTACCACCATTAGAGATTGGTGATGGTGGGTGATATCCCATAAAATTTGTTTGATCATAAGATGAGTTGAACTCCATTTGAATTTTGTAAAACACAACACCAAGGAAAATTGAAATTCATATCTCAGAGATGAATTTCTTAGTGAGGCAATAACTCAAACACCTTGGTTTCAACTTAGAACAGAGAACAAAAATAAAGAAAATGCTTAATCTAGACTTCTCACCCACTTAATCATTGTTGATCTAATCAATCCCCGGCAACGGCGCCAAAAACTTGATGAAGATATTTTGGTGGAAAAATGAATTTCTCCCAAAACACAAATCCAACCGGCAAGTGCACCGGGTCGCATCAAGTAATAATAACTCACGGGAGTGAGGTCGATCCCACAGGGATTGAAGGATCAAGCAATTTTAGTGGGTGATTAGTTTAGTCAAGCTAACATTGGTGAATTGTGTGAAGAGTGACCGACAGAAAGTAAATCGCAAGAATTAAAGGTGCAGAATGTAAATTGGCAAGTAACTTAAAGAGCAAGAAATGTAAATTGCAAGAATCTTAAATGACAAGAAATATAAATTGCATTAAATGTAAAGGGAATTGGGAATTGGAGTTGCAGAAATTAAACAAGGAAAAGTTAAATTGCAACAAGCAGAGAAGTAAAAGATGGATTTGATTGATTCGGAACCAAAACAGAAATGTGAATAAACATGAAAAGCAATAAACAGAGAATGTAAAATTGGAATTAAGATCTCAGGACCCAAGAGACTAGATAACCAAGTCTAGATCTCAATGCCTTCCTAGATCCAACAAGAGCAATTGCAAAGAAATTAAAGAAATGTAAAGTGCAGCAAGAGTAGATGAAGAACAATTAACAGAAAATTAGATTCAATTAAGCAGTAAATAAAGCAGAGAGAAATCTCAGAGGGAGAATGAAACAGAACACCTTCAATTCTCCACCCAAGATTCAAAATCAAAGAAAAGAAAATTAAAGAGAGAGCTCTCTACTACTACTCCTAATGCTCCCTAGTGGAGCCAGCCTTTTTCACAAATATGAAACAGATGCCTATTTATAGGCATTTCTACAAATTGAAAATAAAATTCAAAACAAATTACAATTAAAATGAAATTTCTATTCTAACTATCTTGTGCCTCTGAGTGGTGTCAATTGGGCCCTTGCTCTTGATGGAATTTGGTTGATAAAGGCCTTGGTTGATTGCTCTTGGAGTTTGAAGAGGAACCGAATTGAACCGGGTTGAGTTTTGCAAAGTTGGATTAAAAGTTTGAGTCAAAGTTAGGGGTCTAACTTTGGCTCCAACTTTTCATAGCAGCCCACAAATCTTGCTGGTATGAACGTTGGTGCCAACGTTAGGGGTCTAACTTTGACCCTAACATTGGCCTCCCTTATGCACATTTATGGGGCCAACTTTGTCCTCTTGTCATGTTGCCAATTTTATGCCCAATATAGACTATCATATATGGTTGGAAAGATCTGAATGTCAGCTTTCTAACCCACTTGGAATCACTTCAATTGGACATCTACAACTCAAGTTATGATCATTTGAAGAGGGCATGGTCGCTGACTTTGGTGTGCAGCGTTTGGGGTAACGTTTGCCCTCAAACGTTGGCGAAAACGCCAATTCTGGAGGCTCAAACATTTTGTCCACCCCATACTATTATACATTGTTGGAAAGCCCTGAATGTCTACTTTCATTTGCCGTTGGAAGCGCATCAATTGGAGCTCTACAGCTCGAGTTATACTCCATTGAAGGTGCAGAGGTCAAGTGGCCTCACTGCAGGTTGCCCACATGTTCATTTATGCACATTGCGGGGCAGTTTTCATCCTCAATTTTAGTGTCCACCATGCAGTGCCATATATGCTTGGAAATCTCTTGATTCCTACTTTCCAATGCTTCTTGAATCACCTCATTTGGAGCTCTGTAGCTCAAGTTATTCTTGTTGGAAGTATACCCCTTCAAGCTGTTGTGGTGTGTGGCGCCAACGTTAGCCTCCAAGTTAGGGGGCTAACGTTGGCGCAAACTTTTGCCCCCTAACCTTGCATCTTCATGTGCCAACGTTAGCCTCCAAGTTAGGGGGCTAACGTTGGCGCAAACGTGAGTAGCCCCTGGGAGTGTTTTTCAGCTTCCAACGTTAGCCTCCAAGTTAGGGGGCTAACTTCCAGGCTAACTTTTCACCCAAAACTTTTTGTCCTCTCTTCCTCCTTGTTTTGAGCCACGCTTTTCTTCCTTTGGGCCACGCTTTTCTTCCTTGATTTGGTCATGGGTCACGCTTTTAGAAGCGTGGCCTAAGCCTCCAAAGTGTGCTCCAATTTCAAAGTGTGCCCAAAATTTCTCTTTTCTTCTTTTTAGCTTATTTTGTGCTCTTTTTGCTTCTTTTTCTTCTTATTTCCTACAAAGTTTATTAAATCAAAAGATCAAAGAAATGTACCATTTAAGCACCAAAGAATGCAATATTTAAGCACTAATCAAAAATTTCTTGTATGAAAAAGCATAGAAAAACATGACATGGTGACATGTCATCACCATCTATGATAACCCATTAGTGCTCTCATATACATAATTCACTAGTATTAAGCCGGCCAAACTTAATATTAGGCGTTATGCAACGCAAGACTAATGGCGTTAATCAATAGACCGTCATGTGTATAAATCTCTAATTCTCGTCATCCGACAAGACCTAATACATGACAAAAGCTCAGAGTATGCAATTGAAGCATAGTCGGTCCATTCCTCAGGCTCTACAAGAAGGACTGCTCTGATACCATAATGTAACACCCTAACTACCAAAGCTCACGCTTCCGGCTGCGTAACTCTGATAGCTCGGACATTACGACGACACTTATACTATTTAATACTAAAATATGAGCCTGTTTAAAAACTTTAAATCGCAATACCATTCCCAAAAACACTTTCGCCATACAACGTACGTACATACATACCATACAACTTACAGAAACTCATAAAGAGTACATCCATATATATATACATACATATATATAAATAATATTACAAACATTATCCAGTACAATTCCTATCCCTCTCACAAAATATATCAAGATAAAGGCGAGGGTACAAAATAATAATCTAAAGCCAATACAGAGCATCTCAATAACAAATAATTAAACTCTTCATAACTTCTGCGCCCAAATCCTGAAAGGGGAAAAATGTAGGGGGTGAGAACATCATCCTCGAAAGGGTTCTCAGTAGAGGGTTTTTGGGAATTACTGTAATAGGATACATGAAGATAAACCGTACCAGTGATTAATAATCATCTTATGCCTCTTTTCAAAACAACAGTTTACAAATAAAGTAAAGTCAGAAATCTATTCTGAAAGAGGAACTGTTCAATTCTCAAAACATCAAAGCATTTCAAAAAGGTTTATCTATACTGAACCAAATAGCCTTTCATATCGTATTCCAAACCAGAACCACAAAACCGAAATCAAACATCAGTTCATCTCATTCCATCCACGGCCCTAGGCCCAAACAATCCAACCACGGCCCTAGGCCCAAACAATCCAACCTTCAACCAAATCACCCCAATCCAACAGAGTTACAGTTGCAAACACAGATAGGAAGATGCAAGCACAAATAAACAGTTATTGCAAGTAGAACAATTAGCAATTAATCACATAGGCAAAACAAGTACAATATGCACACCCAAACAATGTCACATAGATGCATATAATGCATGCCTGTCCCTAGTGGCTGATGATATCATCTGTCGGTTATAGAGCCAACCCGACAAGTCCTGGTAGCTAACCATTGGACCGTCCCTCTGTCGCGCATCCCCAACTCGAGTTATACTCATCATAAACTTGATCATAAACATGATCCATATCCATCACCCTCACTGGTGAATATTTCGGGGGCGAGCTCATCCGGGACTTTCACAGTGCCCGGCCACACTTACGACATAGGGTCAACCGAGTATCAAGTCTCAACATGGAGCACATGGTGGCTAGCCACTGCTACTACCCAGGGAAACCCGTATCTCAGATAGTGGAAGTGCAACATTCACATTTATCAATGATTCAGCATAAACATGCATTCAATCTCATCCATGGATCACCATCCATCTCAGCCATCCGGCTCACGGTTCATTCCAGAACCAGCCAATATTCATATCATACACAGCCATTCCGGCTCACGGTTCAATCCAGAACCAATCAATATGTATAAACATACATAGCCAATCCGGCTCTCAACAAAACAGCACTTCCACACTCAAAATCATCAAATTCATGAAATTGGCATTTAAGCCATAAATCATTTTCTCAATTCATTTTTCCTTGAAATCAAGTTTCGACTCTTTTTAGCCTTGGCTTTTAGAAATCTCATTTCTCAAATCATCTCAGGCTCATAAGCCAAATTTACTCAAAGTGAGTTCCCTTTTTAAAACAAAGCCACTCTCGGCATTCTCTTTCCAAAACTTCCAAAACCATGGAAAGTTAAAGATTCATTTTGGGAACATTCAAAATCACCCATCCAACAATGGGATTTTATAACAAAAGTTTCTTGCCAGAGTCCCAAGTCTTTAGGGAAGGTCAACTTATATAAATTCCTTAAAATTCATTGAAACTCTTAAAATCATAAATTCTCGGTTCAAGTAAATAAAACTGAATTTATTATGAAACCGATCATACAAAATCACAAGTTCCAACCCGTTCCAAAACTCAACTCATTTGAAACGGAACCGGTTCATTTGAATCAAACCACTTTCAGGTTTCTTTTTGGAACCCATTTTTTTTTTCAACTCTTCCAAGATGCCTCAAACTTGATTACTCAATCAAAAGTCTAGGTTCCTTTAAAAATCACTAAAACTCCTTTTTAATATTGAAATCAATATTAAAGCATCATTCTTTCCTTCAATGATTCAAACGGTAAAAATAGTTCAGTTCTAAATAAGCCGAACTCAACGTATAAGGTTCATCAAATAAATTAAGCTTGAAAACATAAATATCCTTTTAATAAATCAAATAATACAATTTCTCAAATCCAACCCTTTTTAAATAACCTTACAAACAAGTGTAGGATTTTGTAGAAATTTCGACAGCACCTCCCCTAAAACTTGGACTTTTGCCACCCGGTTCGGGTCCCAACTAAACCATTTCTCATTCCTTTTCAACAGCTCAAAACCAGAAATCAATTTAAAGCAAGCTAAATCCAACAATCGACTCAGTGGTGTATCTCAAGGAAATCATTTCAAAATCAACTCAAGATCAACCGTTTTAACTCATTCCCAAGGCCTTAAAGAAACAGCTCAGTAATAAATCATTTGTCCAAACCAAGTCAATTAAAGTAAACCAGGCTGAATTCAAACGTGCATTCGACTTTTCAAATCATCAAAATAATTAACTCAAATCAAATCAATCCTCAACGAATTAAACTCGGATTCAAATCTTTAAAGAATCAACTTCAAACATTACATTTCACAAGCCGCACAACAATTCAGCCAAACCAACATCCATAATCATTCGAGTCAATCAAATAATACATAAGGCAGATACAATCACTAAATACACAATATCTCACATCAGTATCCATATGTAATAATTCCAATACATAAAACATAGTTTTTGGAAAGCGCCCCTACCTCCAAACGCAATTCCATAGCCCAAACGCGTCACATAATCCTTTCCGCCTCGACCCGAGATCAACAATCAAAATCCAGGCAGCCAAAATCTCGGTTCCAAGCCACTTTCGCAACAGTCTCAACACTCTAATCGCAACATACAACAACCAAAACTCAATCGTATAGCAATTAACGCCACAAACCTCAGCGTATGATAACAGAACAGTAACAAAAGGGTTTTCAAATCGAAACGCTTACCGAACCGAAGAAGGAACGGTTGAACCGAAACAACGACGGTCTCCGAACCGGTTCGGCGGCAGTCCGGCAGCCACCTCAAGCGGCAGCGACAACCGGACTCCGGCAATGGTGCCTGGAACCCACATACAGAGACGATAAAGCTTACAGAATCTTAAACGAAGGAAAACCAAATCCAAAACCCTTACCGGCAGAGTTTTCCGGCGACGGCAGCGGGTTTTTCTGACGGCAGAGGCAACTTCGACCCCTCTTTCACCCACAATCAGCCACGTCGGAGGTAAGAGCTGGTAGCGACGGTGGCGGTTCTGACGGAGGCGGCGCCAGCGACGTGAGCGGCAGCTGGTTGCGGCGGTTGGACCCCCATCTCAGCCGCAGCTCTTTCTGTCTCTCCTGCTCGGTGTGACTAGACGGTCTTTCTCCCAACGGCACGGCGGCGGCAAGCACTAGCAGGGACGAGTCCTCCGGCTCGTGCAGCGGCGCCGTTGGAGGACAAAGACGCAGCAGCGGTCTTCCCTGGATGACAGTGGCGGCTTCTTTGGTTGCGCCAGGGAGCGACGGCGATGCACGAAGCATCTCCAGTGACGACAACGGCGCGGTGGCGGCTTCCTCGCAACAGTGACGGGCTGGGACAAACGGGTCGACCGCGACGGGTCAGACCCGCGTTTCCCCTTCCCGCGCCGAGCTCTCCCTCACGCTCGTTCTTCCTCTCTCTTCCTCAGCCTGGTTCGGCGGCCTCATGGTGGCAGGGACGGCAGGACACGGTGGTGCGGCACAGTTAGGCCGCAGCAGAAATGCACAGTGGCAGCGGCGAGTTCCTAGGCGGTGGATCGACAGTGACAAGGCCTCCCCTGTTTTGTGTGTGTGCTTTTCATTTGGGGGGGAAGAAGGGGCTTGCGGCTGCTACTGCAGCTTCTGATGGGAAACGGTAATGGGTTAGGGTTTTTAGGGTTAGGATTTTATTTTCAAAAATTAGGGTTAGGGGCATTTTAGTAATTTCACTTAAAAATAGGGATAATATAGTAATTAGAAATGAGTTCTAATCCAACAATAATAGTGTATAAAAATACTATTTGCTCATCAATCATACAAATTATTTTTCAATAAAATGCCCAAATCAAATAATTAGAAATAATATACTTAATTTCTTCATTTTCCAAAATAGCAATATTAATATTTAAAACATTACTTATTTAATCCAAATCATATAAAATCTTTATTATTTCATAACTATCAACTTTATAATTCAAATATAGAAAATAATCCAATAATTATAAAATTGGATAATAATCATAACTCATCTCAAATTCAATAAATCAAAACTTGCCTTAATTATCTTTAATAAAATAAATCTCCAAAATTAAGGCTATAAATAACTGTAGAATTAGAGACTTGATCATAATAAGACTTTTCAAAAGTTTTGGGTCTTACAAGCCTGTCGGTGGAGGTGATGCTACCAGCCCCACCTTGCTCCTTACTGATGGCACGGAGGACCGTGCCAAGCTTTAAGTGTGGGGAGGTCAGTACCTGACTCTCGGAGGTGATCTCTTTCTCTTAACACCAACATGTTATTTGCATGATAATAATTACTTGCATGTATGCTCTACTTGGTTGAATAAATGAGTTTCTTTTCAAGACCCTATTTTAGAACATTTCACTAATTCAAATTGAAAATTTGTGTTAAACTTGTTTGAAGATTGTAATTTGGAACATGGTTGACAGCTAGGAACACACAACCTGTGAGATTTTGAGCTTAATTATATGGTTACATGATTTAACCTTGATTTTTATTCTTGTGTGTTTTCTTCTCCATGATTGCAATCTATGTTTTGTTCCATTCTATATGTCCATTGTTTAGTGTATATTCATGCATATATATGATTGAGGCCATCATTTGTTATTAGCTCACTTATCCCAAATAGCCTACCAATTCATCTACCCTTGTTTGCCACTTTGAGCCTTTTTAATCCCCAATTGTTCTTTATATTACCACATCACTAGTCTTAAGTAGAAAATTAATTTATTATCCTATTTGAATCTTTGGTTAGCTTAAGATACAGATTGTGTGTTAATTAAGTGTGGGAAAATGTGGGAACTTGGGTTAGTAAGAAAGTGTTTTAGAGCTATTGACAATTTTGGGAATTTTGGGTGCTACTCATGTGAAATTATAAAACCATAGGCATTGATCCATTATGCTTTTCTATTAAAAAAACGTATGAATAAATAAATAATTAGGGGACAAAAATTACCCGAATGTTAAGTGCAATAAAAAAATTGATGCATATGTGATGAAATTAAAGAAAACTGATACTTGAGTATGTGAAATATACAAAAGTGAGATTTTGGGTAGCTAGGCATGAATTTAGAATTATGCAGAGTGTATGTATGTGTTAGGTGAAAACTTATGTTAGTCAAAGATTCAATTTATAGCTCACTTGGCCATACATATATCCTCACCCTTACCTTAGACCCATTACAACCTTGGAAAGACCTCATGATTCTTGCATTAGTACACTAGACATTTGTTGATTGGTTAGATGAAGAGCAAAATTCTAGAAAGCATGACTAGAGGAGACTAGAGTGGATTAACACTAAACACCTGAGTGATTAGAGTGCATATACTTCAATGCTTGATTCTATGTTCCCGGCTTTCACGAGCTATCTTCTTACAAGTTTACTTGCTTCTTATTGTGTGATTTGAATGAGTGGAATCTGATTTATGTTTGTCTTGGAGGACCTGTTTATTTTTAACCAAGTGGGTAGAAACATCTTAGCATGTAGTTGCATTCATTTATATAGGTTGCATTGCATGAGTCTTACTTTCCCCCATTCATTTTTTTATCTCCTTGAGCTTAGCATGAGGACATGCTAATGTTTAAGTGCGGGGAGATTGATAAACCACTATTTTGTGGTTTATCTTGTGCTAAATTGAGTGGTATTTATCAATTATCTACATACTTATTCGTATAATTTGCATGGTTTTACAAATCCTTCTTAGTGTTGTTCTATGATTGAAAACTTGCTTCCCAAACCCTTAAATTGTGTATTTTTAATTCCTCTTTTTACCATTCGATATCGTGATTCATGTGTTAAGTGTTTTCAGGCTTTATAGGGCAGAAATGGCTCAGAGGATGGAAAGGAAGCTTGCAAAAATGGAAGGAACACAAGAAAATAAAAGAGCTGACCAGCGAGGACCGGCGCGCACGCAAAAATTTGGCGCATTCCCTATGGACGTAGATGCATACTAACCGTGATGCGCAAAACGCGCAGAGCACCATCGACGCGCGCACATACTTGACGCGTACGCGTGCCTTGCGCTACGTGCAGAATTCGCAAAAAATTCTGGGGGCGATTTTGGGTTGCGTTTGGACCCAGTTTTTGGCCCAGAAATGCAGACTAGAGCCAGTGGACAGCAGAGGCTCAATAGACATTCACTCATTCAATAGTTTTAGTTTTAGTTTTGAATCTTAGGGAGAAAAACTACTACTTACTCTAGGGTTCTTCATATTCATAGATTCCAGTTTTATGCTTTTGAGTTGGATATTGCAAAGAGTTACTACCTCCGTGAAGTCTTTATTATTCTAGTTTGTTTTCTATTCCCTTACTCTTTTTAATTTCCCATTTATCCTGTTCAGAGTTAGAATTAGATATCCTCTATTTTGGAATTAATTAATGCAAGGATACTTTTCTTTTAACTTCCTTATTTCTTGATTATTTTCAATTGAGTTTAATTGCCATGTCTTCTGTCTACTCCCTTCACATGAATGCAAAATTGGCATCCATGTCAATGGAGTAGAATTTTAAGATGTCTTTGGGGTTGATTAATAATGGAGACCCTTGAGTTGGAAGACTCAAGAGTTAAATAGTAATTGGAAATTGTTGGCTGGCTCTCTAGTCACTAACGCTAATCCTTCCCGAGGGAGAGGATTAGGACTTGTGAATTGGGGTTAGCTTAACTACTTGACTTTTCTTCATTCGTTAAGGGTTAACTAAGTAGAAATAACAACCTATCAATATTTATCTTGGAAAATCCAACAAGGATAGAACTTCCAATTAATCTTCTCCAAGCCAATGCCTTTATTTCAATTACATAAAATCTCTTGTTAATTTATAATTATTTATTTGCCCATTCCCCAACTCCAAATTTTTGAGAAACCCCCTAATCAATAATTCGCACTCTCTTAGCAATTCGTTGGGAGACGACCTGGGAATTCTACTCCCAGTATTAAGTTTTGTGACAACCCTTTTAAATTGATATGTGGAATTCTCGTTGATTAAGAACTGTACTTGCAACGTTAATTTCTGTTTTAAATTCTTAATCGGTAATTTTTTATACATCATGAACACTCTATTGCTAGAGTGTGTGTTAGAATTTGCTGACATAATGTGTCAAACAGTTAGTATGCACAAAAATGAAGAAAAATTCTTAATCTAGACTATCACCCACTTAATCATTGTTATTCTGAATCAGTCCCCGGCAATGGCGCCAAAAACTTGATGACTGGGAATTTTCACAACACAAATTCCTTCGTCAAGTGTACCAAATCGCCAAGTAATAACTCATTGTTGAGTGAGGTCGATCCCACAGGGATTGATGGATTAAGCAACTTTAGTTAGGTAATCTATCTAGTCGAGCAAATATTTGATGGTTTTGTGCAATTGAATGAACAATATTGTGATTCACAAAGAAAGTAAATGAGCAGAAAGTAAATTGTTGAAGAATAAAGAGCATGAAATTAAGTTGTGAAAGATAAATGATTGAAACTTAAATGACAAGAAACTAAAGAGCTTAAACTTAAATGGCAAGAAAGTAAAAGCAATAATATAAATTGGCTATAAAAAGTAAATTGCATGAATTGTAAATTGGTTTGGGGAACTAGAAATCAAAGAAAACAGGAAATTCAAAGTAATTGAAGGGAAGAAAGATAATGGGTATAATTCATTAGGTATTGTAGATATCAAAATCCATCAGGAATCAATGGGTCTCAACTTTATTCTCAATCATATGAAGTAGATCTATTGCAGATTGCAGTAATTGAATCCCAATTCCTTGACTATTCAATTTCTCTTAGCACAATCAATTGCCAATTTCTTGATCTAATTGTTCGTGAGAAGAGGTTAAGTTCAATTCTCTAATCCATAAGCCATACAAGTTCTCAGGATCCCAATTCAAACTAGGAATTTATTGATCAAGAGAGTTGTGAGGAAAAGAGCTTCAAACTGAATTCCATGATCCCTCTCCAAAGGCTCACATAGAGATTCAAGTAGATCTAAATCCCCTTCCGGTAGTGTGATGAGCGGATAATTTGTACCCTTTTTGGCATTGTTTTTAGTATGTTTTTAGTATCTTTTAGTTAGTTTTTAGTATATTTTTAGTAGTTTTTAGTTAAAATTCACTTTTCTGGACTTTACTATGAGTTTGTGTGTTTTTCTGTGATTTCAGGTATTTTTTGACTGAAATTGAGGGTTCTGAGCAAAAAACTGATTTAGAGGCTAAAAAGGACTGCAGATGCTGTTGGATTCTGACCTCCTTGCACTCGAAGTGGATTTTCTGGAGCTACAGAAGCCCAATTGGCGCGCTCTCAACGGCATTGGAAAGTAGACATCCTGGGCTTTCCAGAAATATATGATAGTCCATACTTTGCCCAAGATTTGATGGCCCAAACCGGTGTGGAAATTCAGCCTCAGAAATTCCAGCGTTTAACGCTGGAACTGGCATAAAACTTGGAGTTAAACGCCCAAACTGGCATGAAAGCTGGCGTTTAACTCCAGAAAAGGTCTCTACTCGAAAATGCTTCAACGCTCAGCCCAAGCACACACCAAGTGGGCCCGGAAGTGGATTTTTCTGTCATTTACTCATTTCTGTAAACCCTAGGGTACTAGTTTACTATTAATAGGATCTTTTGACATTGTATCTGGACCTCATGACATTTTTACACATTTCATTGTATACCTTCCACGGCATGAGTCTCTAAACCCCATGGTTGGGGGTGAGGAGCTCTGCTGTGTCTTGATGGATTAATGCAATTACTACTGTTTCTTATTCAATCATGCTTGTTTCCATTCTAAGATATCACTTGCTCTTAACCCGGATGAATGTGATGATCCGTGACACTCATCATCATTCTCAACTATGAACATGTGCCTGACAACCACCTCTGTTCTACTTTAGATTGAGTAGATATCTCTTGGATTCCTTAACCAGAATCTTCGTGGTATAAGCTAGAACTGATGGCGGCATTCAAGAGAATCCGGAAGGTCTAAACCTTGTCTGTGGTATTCTGAGTAGGATTCAATGACTGAATGACTGTGACGTGCTTCAAACTCCTAGCAGGCGGGGCGTTAGTGACAGACGCAAAAGAATCAATGGATTCTATTCCGGCCTGACCGAGAACCGACAGATGATTAGCCATGCTGTGACAGAGCATAGGAACATTTTCACTGAGAGGATGGGAGGTAGCCACTGACAACGGTGAAACCCTACATACAGCTTGCCATGGAAGGAACCTTGCGTGTTTGATGAAGAAGACAGTAGGAAAGCAGAGATTCAGAAGATGGAGCATCTCCAAAGCCTCAACCTATTCTCCATTACTGCAGAACAAGTACCTATTTCATGTTCTTTTGCTTTTCACAATCAATCCTGATAATTTTTGATATCCTGACTAAGATTTACAAGATAAACATAGCTTGCTTCAAGCCGACAATCTCCGTGGGATCGACCCTTGCTCACGCAAGGTATTACTTGGACGACCCAGTGCACTTGCTGGTTAGTTGTGCGGGATTGCAAAAGTGTGATTGCAATTTCATGCACCAAGTTTTTGGCGCCGTTACCGGGGATTGTTCGAGTTTGGACAACTGACGGCTTATCTTGTTGCTTAGATTAGGACTGTTTATTTTTGTTGGTTTAGAGTCTTTTAGTTGAGTCTAGTTTCATATTTTAAGTTTGGTGTCAATTGCATGCTTTTGCTTTTCTTTTAATTTTCGATTTTGCATGTTCTTAGTCTCTTTTTGATTCATAAAAATTCTAAGTTTGGTGTCCTCTTTTTGTTTTTCCTTTAAAATTTTCGAAAATTAGTGTTTGATTTTCTAAAAATTCTAAGTTTGGTGTCTTTTTGTTGTTTTTCTCTTTCCTATTTTCAAAAATCAAATCTTTTTCAAAAAAATTTTCAATCATATCTTTTTAATTGCTATTTTCAAAATCTTTTTAATTAACTAATTGATTCAGTTCTCAATTTGCTTTGATCTTATTTTCTTTTTGATTTTCGAATTTTCATTTTAATTTTCTTTTGTTTTATTTTATTTTTTTCGTTTAACTCAAAAAAAAAAAAAAACAAAAACAAAAACAAAATTTATCTGTTTGCAATCATTATCATTTCCCTTTTGTCCATTATGGACCTAAGAGGGATTGATCAGTCCAAAAGGACTCTGGGGTCATATGCTAACCCCATTACAGCTGCATATGGGAGTAGCATCTGTACACCTCCCATCAAAGCAAGCAGCTTTGAGCTAAATCCTCAACTCATTATCATAGTGCAGCAAAATTGCCAGTATTCCGGTCTTCCACAAGAAGAACCTACTGAGTTTCTGGCACAGTTCTTACAAATTGCTGACACAGTACATGATAAAGAGGTAGATCAGGATGTCTACAGACTATTACTGTTTCCATTTGCTGTAAAGGATCAAGCTAAAAGGTGGTTGAATAACCAACCTACAGCAAGCATAAAGACATGGAAACAGCTGTCAGACAAATTCCTGAATCATTTTTACCCTCCAAAGAGGATGACACAGCTAAGGCTGGACATCCAAGGCTTTAAACAAGAGGATAATGAATCCCTTTATAATGCCTGGGAGAGGTATAAAGGTATGCTTAGAAAATGCCCCTCTGAAATGTTTTCAGAGTGGGTACAGTTAGACATCTTCTACTATGGGCTCACAGAGAAAGCTCAGATGTCTTTAGACCACTCAGCTGGTGGATCTATACACATGAGGAAGACAATTGAAGAAGCTCAAGAGCTTATAGACACTGTTGCTAGAAACCAATACTTATATTCTAGCAATGAGTTCTCTCCAAAAGAGGAAGTCATGGCAGTAGTCACTGATCCTAATCCTCAAGAACAGATGAATGAGCTTAATCAACAGTTGCTCCTGATGACAGAACAGTTAGCAGAATTTAAAGAAATGCTCCATGATACTAAGGTTGCTAACAAGAACATAGAACTGCAGTTGAATCAAGCAAAACAGCAAATATCTAAACAGATAACAGAGGAATGCCAAGCAGTTCAACTGAGGAGTGGGAAGACACTGAATACCTCTGCTCAAAAGAGCAGAAAGCCAAACAAGGAACAATTGATAGAGGATAACCAAACCACTGTTCAAAATCCCTCTGAGGACAGTAAGAGCCCAGAGAGGAATGTTATTGGCGTTCAAACGCCAGAAAGGGAAGGAAAGCTGGCGTTAAACGCCCATTCCTTGCCCAGTTCTGGCGTTTAAACGCCAGAAAAGGGGGAAAAGTTGGCGTTAAACGCCCATTTTCCACCCAATCCTGGCGTTCAAACGCCAAGGGAAGATCAGACACCTGAAAGTGCTGATAATAATTCCTCTAACAAGGCTTCTTCAACCACTTCTGTAAGGAATAAACCTGCAGCATCAAGGGTTGAAGAATATCAAGCCAAGATGCCTTATCCTCAGAAACTCCGCAAAGCGGAACAGGATAAGCAATTTGCCCGCTTTGCAGACTATCTGAGAACTCTTGAAATAAAGATTCCGTTTGCAGAGGCACTTGAGCAAATACCTTCTTATGCTAAGTTCATGAAAGAGATCTTAAGTCATAAGAAGGATTGGAGAGAAACTGAAAAAGTGTTTCTCACTGAAGAATGCAGTGCAGTCATTCTGAAAAGCTTACCAGAAAAGCTTCAAGATCCTGGAAGCTTTATGATACCATGCACATTAGAAGGTGCTTGCACCAAGACAGCCCTATGTGATCTTGGAGCAAGCATCAATCTAATACCTGCATCCACTATCAGAAAGCTTGGGTTGACTGGAGAAGTCAAACCAACCAGGATATGCCTCCAACTTGCTGATGGCTCCATTAAACACCCATCAGGCATAATAGAGGACATGATTGTCAAGGTTGGGCCCTTTGCCTTTCCAACTGACTTTGTGGTGCTGGAAATGGAGGAGCACAAGAGTGCAACTCTCATTCTAGGAAGACCTTTCCTAGCAACTGGACGAACTCTCATTGATGTACAAAGAGGGGAAGTAACCCTGAGAGTCAATGAGGATGAGTTCAAGTTGAATGCTGTAAAAGCTATGCAGCATCCAGACACACCAAATAACTGCATGGGCGCTGACATTATTGACTCTCTGGTACAAGAGATCAATATGGCTGAAAGCCTAGAATCAGAGCTTGAGGACATCTTCAAAGATGCTCAACCTGATCAAGAAGAACTAGAGGAAGCAGAGGAATTTTCGAAAATTCCTCAGGAGGAGAATAAACCTCCCAAACCTGAACTCAAACCTCTACCACCATCCCTGAAGTATGCATTTCTGGGAGAGGGTGACACTTTTCCAGTGATTATAAGCTCTGCTTTAAATCCAAAGGAAGAGGAAGCACTGATTCAAGTGCTAAGGACACACAAGACAGCTCTTGGGTGGTCCATAAGTGATCTCAAGGGCATTAGCCCAGCTAGATGCATGCACAAGATCCTGTTGGAGGATAATGCCAAACCAGTGGTCCAACCACAAAGGAGGCTAAATCCAGCCATGAAGGAGGTAGTGCAGAAAGAGGTCACTAAATTACTAGAGGCTGGGATTATTTATCCTATTTCTGATAGCCCCTGGGTGAGCCCTGTCCAAGTTGTCCCCAAAAAGGGAGGCATGACAGTGGTTCATAATGAAAAAAATGAACTGGTTCCCACAAGAACAGTCACAGGGTGGCGCATGTGTATTGACTACAGAAGGCTTAATACAGCCACCAGGAAGGATCATTTTCCTTTACCATTCATAGACCAAATGCTAGAAAGACTAGCTGGTCATGATTACTACTGCTTTTTGGATGGCTATTCAGGCTACAACCAAATTGCAGTAGATCCTCAGGACCAAGAGAAAACAGCATTTACTTGCCCTTCTGGCGTGTTTGCCTACAGAAGGATGCCTTTTGGTCTGTGCAATGCACCTGCAACCTTTCAGAGGTGCATGCTCTCTATCTTCTCAGATATGGTAGAGAAATTTCTGGAAGTCTTCATGGACGACTTCTCAGTATATGGAGACTCATTCAGCTCCTGTCTTAATCACCTAGCACTTGTCCTGAAAAGATGCCAAGAGACTAACCTGGTTTTAAACTAGGAGAAATGTCACTTTATGGTGACTGAGGGAATTGTCCTTGGGCATAAAATTTCAAGCAGGGGAATAGAGGTGGATAAGGCAAAGGTAGAAGTAATTGAAAAATTACCACCACCTGCCAATGTTAAGGCAATCAGAAGCTTTCTGGGGCATGCAGGATTTTATAGAAGGTTTATAAAGAATTTTTCGAAAATTGCAAAACCTTTGAGTAACCTGCTAGCTGCTGACACACCATTTGTGTTTGACACACAGTGTCTGCAGGCATTTGAGACCCTGAAAGCTAAGCTGGTCACAGCACCAGTCATCTCTGCACCAGATTGGGCATTGCCATTTGAATTAATGTGTGATGCCAGTGATCATGCCATTGGTGCAGTGTTGGGACAGAGGCATAATAAGCTTCTGCATGTCATTTATTATGCTAGCCGTGTTCTAAATGATGCACAGAAGAATTACACAACCACAGAAAAAGAATTACTTGCAGTGGTTTATGCCATTGACAAGTTTAGATCTTATCTAGTAGGATCCAAGGTGGTTGTGTACATTGACCATGCTGCTCTTAAATACTTACTCACAAAGCAGGATTCAAAACCCAGGCTTATCAGATGGGTGTTGCTTCTGCAAGAGTTTGATATAGAAATAAGAGACAGAAAAGGGACAGAGAACCAAGTAGCTGATCATCTGTCCCGAATAGAACCAGTAGCTGGGGCGTCCCTCCCTTCTACTGAGATCTCTGAGACTTTCCCAGATGAGCAACTCTTTGCCATTCAGGAAGCTCCATGGTTTGCAGATATTGCAAATTATAAAGCTGTGAGGTTCATACCCAAGGAGTACAGCAGTGTGCAAAGAAAGAAATTAATTTCAGATGCCAAGTACTACCTCTGGGATGAACCATATCTCTTTAAGAGATGTGCTGACGGAGTGATCCGCAGATGTGTACCCAGAGAAGAAGCACAAAGGATCCTATGGCATTGCCATGGATCACAGTATGGAGGACATTTTGGAAGTGAGCGAACAGCCACTAAAGTCCTCCAGTGTGGCTTCTACTGGCCTACTCTCTATAAAGATTCCCGAGAGTTTGTGCGTAACTGTGACAGTTGCCAAAGAGCTGGTAACCTGCCTCACGGATATGCCATGCCTCAACAAGGGATATTAGAGATAGAATTGTTTGATGTATGGGGAATTGACTTCATGGGGCCATTCCCACCATCATACTCAAACACTTACATTCTGGTGGCGGTGGACTATGTATCTAAGTGGGTAGAGGCAATTGCTACACCCACTAATGATACCAAGACCGTGCTAAAATTCCTCCAGAAACACATCTTCAGCAGATTTGGTGTTCCCAGAGTACTAATCAGTGATGGGGGCTCTCATTTCTGCAACAGACAGCTATACTCTGCTATGGTTAGATATGGAATTAGCCATAAAGTGGCGACTCCGTATCATCCACAGACAAATGGGCAAGCTGAAGTCTCTAACAGAGAGCTAAAAAGAATCCTAGAACGGACTGTGATAGCCCGAAGAAGGGATTGGGAAAAGAGCTTGGATGATGCTCTGTGGGCATACAGAACAGCATTCAAGACTCCTATAGGAACCTCTCCATACCAACTGGTGTATGGGAAGGCCTGTCATTTGCCTGTGGAACTGGAACATAAAGCCTACTGGGCAACCAGATTCCTAAACATGGATGCTCAGTTAGCTGGTGAAAAAAGATTGCTCCAGTTAAATGAGCTAGAGGAGTTCAGACTCAATGCCTTTGAAAATGCAAAAATTTATAAGGAAAAGGCAAAGAAGTGGCATGACAAGAAATTGTCAACCAGAGTCTTTGAGCCAGGACAAAAAGTTCTGCTCTTCAACTCCAGGCTCAAATTATTTCCAGGAAAACTCAAATCCCGGTGGAGGGGTCCGTATGTGATTACAGGAGTGTCACCATATGGATATGTTGAGCTTCAGGATGTTGATTCTGACAAAAAGTTCATTGTTAATGGACAGAGAATCAAGCATTATCTTGAAGGCAATTTTGAGCAGGAATGCTCAAAACTGAGACTTGAGTGAGTTTTAGCAAAGGTCCAGCTAAAGACAGTAAAGAAGCGCTTGCTGGGAGGCAACCCAGTCATTAGGAGGTTATATGATTTGTTCTTACAGAGGCAAGTATCAAAAATGAAGGAATTCACAGAGTTACAGAAGGATTCAGCTCAAAAAGCAGAGAAAAAGAGCTTACTGGCGAAAAAATGCCAGTAAGGGGCATTTTGGGCGTTAAACGCCAGAATGGGTACTGTTCCGAGGGTTACCTGAAACGTGGAGCTCGGTCGTCTTGGTGAGACCCGAGGTGAGGGTTCCGTGACCCGAGCTTGATGCGCTGAGCGGCGGGTGGTTGTACCTGCAATGACACTCCGATGCTTAAGTTAGCATGGGTCCAAGCAGATATGTGTAGAATGTAGAATGTATGTTATACCTGGGTGCTCCAGTGTATTTATAGTAGTTGGCCGTGATCTTCCCTGGATAAGATATTCTTATCTTATCTTATCTTTGGGAGTCTTATCTCTATCTTTTGTGGAACCGCCTTTCCTAGGCCTTTTTCGGCCTTTAGGTTTTGGGCTTCGTTCCTTTTGATGGGCCTTCTTCTTTATTTGTCCGAGGTCCGACCTCAGGCGTGGGCCTTTGGGACGAGGTCGGACCTTCTGCGAACTTCCCGAGTTTGGAGAGCTCGGTCAGGGTATGAACAGTGCCCCTGTCCGAGTTCGTCCTTTTGAGAGGTCGAGCTCGGGCATAGTCGTTCTTTTCAAAATTTGAAAATGGCCGTTTCAGCATTTATTGCTTTTTACCGTTTCTCCTTGATTTCCGTTCGGGCTCTGTGAAGGCATTATTTATTTGCCCCTTTCCTTATTTTCTTTGTTTATTCTGTTCCCTTTCCCTTTTTCTGGGTTTTTCGCCGCCTCTCTTTCGAGCATCTTCCTTCTTTCTCTCTGTTCTTCTTCTCCGATTCTTTCTGTGCGTTGTTTTTCGGGGTTTCCTCTGCGCCGCTGTTTTCGTTCTTCTTGCATCGGAGCTCGTCGTCTTCTTCCTTTCTCCCAGGTTTGTTTCTTGTCTTTACTTTTGCTGTGCACATATGCTGGGGTTGCCCCGGAAAGAGGCGCCGCCATTGCTTTGGTTGTTTGTATGTGGGGGGGCTCTTTTCTCTTGGTACTTTGTTTTCGGGTTTACTGCATTTTTCTTCTAAAGGAACTTTTGTTTTCTTGCTTCTGCTGAATGGGTTTTTTGCTGTCTGCCTATTTATGTGATTTTTGGCTTGCTGTTGTATTCTTCTTTGTAGGCAAGATTTTTTATGTCTCGAAAGGTGTTTCAAGCAATGTCGACCAAGATTCCGAGTGGTCTTGGTTGGGTAGATCCTGTTCCTCTAAGGGTCCCTTCTGTTGTAGATTCTGAGTATCTAGTTAGGTTCCGTAGGGAGTGTAGTATTTGTGAGAACAGGGAGTCTGAACGGGATTATGAGCTAGTAGCCCCAGAGTCCGAGGAGAGAGTGTGCTTCCCGCCTTTAGAAAGTTCCGAGAAGCTATTCTTTTATGCTTACGATTGTTTTTTCTCTAAGCTGGGTGTACGACTTCCTTTTACCGACTTGGAGTCCGAGGTCCTTTGGTCTTGTAACCTTGCCCCTACGCAACTCCATCCAAATTCTTGGGCGTTTTTAAAGCTGTTTCAACTTTTGTGTCAGTTTTTGGGCGTCTCCCCTTCTGTTTCTCTTTTTTCCTATCTGTTCGCGTTGACGAAGCCGGGGTCGGGTGCTGGGAAGGTGTCTTGGGTCTCTTTTAGGGCTAACCAGGGGAAGAAGTTTTGTACCTTGTATGATGAGTCGTTTCATGATTTCAAGAACTACTATTTCAAGGTCCGGGCTGCTGGAGATGTCCGACCTTTCTTTCTAGATGAGAGTGGGGAGCCTTCTTTCCTCTTTGTTGGCAGGAGAATGTAGTGTCGGTTAAGTATACTTTTGAGAGTCTAGATGAGGTAGAGCAGGCTTTTGCGGGTGTGTTGAGCAGTTTATGGGGTCGGGCACCTCACTTGGACACGAAGAAAATGTTGGGAGATCCAAGCCTTCTCCGTTCCGAGTTAGGTAGTTCCCGACCTCTCCGAGCTTCATCCTTTTAGTATTTTGCCTGTTTTGGTGGAATTCCTGTTTGTGATAATCCCTTTCTTTTGTTTCTGCAGAGATGTCTTCTCAGGCGGATTCCATGAAGTTTCTTCGTCGGTCGAAGAAGTCTGCGGCTGCTCGGAATATCGAGGCTGAGGTTTCTGCCCGATCTTCTCCGCAGAAGACTACCGTGGGTGTTCAGACTCGGTCGAAGACCATTCCGACTCCTCAGTTCCGAGCTATAACTCAAGATCCTCCGACCTCCGGACCCGGTCACCTTTCCCGTCTTCGACCTCGGGTCCTCCCCCCAAGAAACAGAAGACCTCTCAAGAGCTTGCTGGTTTCAATGATAAGGATTTTGACGCTCTTGGTTGGATTGAGCAGCACATTCTCCCCCAGACCTTTATTTCTACTGATGATGCGTCTATGGAGCATCACTTTCAGTATATGGCGCGGAGCTGTGTTCGGATGGCTAATCTTCATGCCGCTATTGCTCGGGAGTTCAAGAAAGCTCCCCTTGGGGCGACCAGCTCCCGACTTGAGAAGGCACGGTCTGAGCTTGATAAGATTAGTCAACTGAAGGCTGCCAGGATTACTGAGCTGGAGGCCTCTTTGGAGGAAGAGAAAACTAGGGCCACCGCGGCTGTGGCGGCGGCGAAGACATCTGAGGAGATGGCGAGGGTGGCGACGGAGAACTATACTAAGCTGTATGCCGAGCTTGTGGAGACGAAGGAGAAGTTGCAGTATGCTCGGGATGATTTTTACGAGCTGGAAGATAATGTGGCCAAGGGTATGGATGCTATGTTTGTGAATTTGAGGGATCAGGTCCGGGTTCTTGCTCCCGACCTGGATCTGAGCTTATTCAGTACGGAAAACATTGTTGTGGAGGGAAAGATTGTTCCTGCTCCTGCCGAGGATGAGGTTCCGGTGTCCGACCACAAGGCTCCGGTGTCCGACCCCGAGGTTCCGGTTGTGAACCCGACTTCACCTTTGGCTGAGGATAGATCTGGTGTGGAGGTTTCAAACCGGGATGACGTTGCCGTCGATGCAGTCCCGATATCTATGTTTCAGCCTGCTGTCGATGTGGAGTCCGGAAAGGGCCTCGATCCTCTGTAGTCTTGTACTTCTTGGTGTTTTGCCCGATCTGTGGGCTCTTTTGTTTTTGGATGGTTTCTGTTGAACACTTTGGACACCTTTTGTTTTATTTAGCTACTTGTAGTAACTTTATTATGCGGTGTTTTTGTTCGCGCTTGACTTTTTGTTTCCGCTTTTGTGCTTTTTAGTCGTTTTCGGATAACAACTTTTTAGCTAGCGTTTTGACTTCTTGTTTTCGCTTTTGTGCTTTTTAGTTGTTTTCGATTAACAACTTTTTAGCTAGCGTTTTGACTTCTTACTTTCGCTTTTGTGCTTTTTAGTTGTTTTCGATTAACAACTTTTTAGCTAGCGTTTTGACTTCTTACTTTCGCTTTTGTGCTTTTTAGTTGTTTTCGATTAACAACTTTTTAGCTAGCGTTTTGACTTCTTACTTTCGCTTTTGTGCTTTTTAGTTGTTTTCGATTAACAACTTTTTAGCTAGTGTTTTGAAACTTCTTTCGATTTCGTTCTTTTCGCTTGTACTTTTTAGTTGCTTTTTGTAAAGCAACTTTTTAGTAAGCGTTTTTCGAAATCTTGGTTCTTGCCGTTTTAAGGCTTCTTTCTTGGGCCGAGCTTTTTCTCGGACATCGGGTGCTCGAGTACCTCCTTTTTGTTAGGTCCGACTTTGTCGTTGGTCGGTTCTTCTGAGTTATTTCTGTAATCTCTTTTTATTTGGCTTTTTGAGCCATTTTAGAGTTACTTTATAACTTTTCCCTTTGTTGGGTCCGACTTCGTCGTTTGGTCGGCCTTTTTAAGTTATTTTTGTAACCTCTTTTTATTTGGCTTTTCGAGCCATTTTCAGGGTTACTTTATAACTTCTCACATTAATTTGAACCTCGTCGCTTTATCTTTGCCGACCTTGTATGGTCTTTTGGCAAATGATTTTTTGCGTTTTGCCGAGCATAAATTAATGCGCCTTGGTGGGGTACTTTCTAGGATTTGCTTCATCATGAGGAAGAGAAAATAGAGAAATTTGATTAGTATTAAAAAAGAAAGAATATTTACAAAGTGTTTACCCTTTAGGTCGGGTATCCTGCTTAACCGGGTGTCTCATTAAAAAACCCTTCTAGGGAAAAAGAGTACACCTCGGGTTAAGTTTTTCTAGCTGTAGTACCGTCTTAGATTACAGGCGTGCCAGGTCCTGGGCAGCTCATTGCCTTCTAGGTCGGATATTTTGTAGTAGCCTGTCCCTAAGACTTCTGTTACCTTGTAGGGCCCTTTCCAATTTGCGGCTAGCTTTCCTTCTCCCGACTTTTGTGTTCCGATGTCATTTCGGATTAGAATCAGGTCATGAATGGAGAAGCTTCGCTTTATTACCTTTTGATTGTATCTGAGGGCCGTTCGCCGTTTTAAGGCTTCTTCTCGAATCCGAGCTCTTTCTCGGACCTCGGGGAGGAGGTCGAGTTCTTCCCTTTGTGCCTGCGGGTTATCTTTTTCGTTGTAGAAGATGACTCTGGGCGACCCTTCATCTATTTCGATAGGAATCATTGCCTCCATCCCGTAAGCTAGCCGGAATGGGGATTCTCCCGTTGTAGAGTGCGGGGTTGTCCGATATGCCCATAGTACCTGGGGGAGTTCGTCGGCCCACGCCCCTTTGGCCTCTTGGAGCCTTCGCTTTAACCCGGCCAAGATGACTTTATTTGCAGCCTCTGCTTGTCCATTGGCTTGTGGGTGCTCGACCGATGTGAATTGCTGTTTGATTTTTAGTTCGGCCACCAAGTTCTGAAAACTTGTGTCCGTGAACTGTGTTCCATTGTCTGTTGTGATGGAGTAGGGGACTCCGAACCTCGTGACGATGTTTTTGTATAGGAATTTACGGCTTTTCTGAGCCGTAATAGTGGCTAAGGGTTCGGCTTCGATCCACTTTGTGAAGTAGTCGACCCCTACTATGAGGTATTTGACTTGCCCCGGTCCTTGTGGAAACGGGCCGAGTAGGTCGAGTCCCCATTTTGCGAAAGGCCATGGCGCAGTGATGCTGATAAGGTCTTCGGGCGGTGCTTTGTGAAAATTGGCGTGTTTTTGGCAGGGGGGGCATATTTTCACAAACTCTGTCGCGTCTCTTTGTAAGGTCGGCCAGTAGAATCCGGCTCTGACTACTTTCTTGGATAGTGCCCGAGCTCCGAGATGGTTCCCACACATGCCTTCGTGGACTTCTTCGAGGACGCCCTTTGTTTCTGAGGTCGGAACGCACCTAAGGAGGGGGTTTGAGAATCCTCTTCTGTATAATACGTCGTGAATTAGCGTATAATTCTGGGCGTCCTTTGTAAGCCTTTTAGCTTCTTTTCTCTCTATGGGAGAGTTCCTGACTTCAGGTAGTTGAGTATGGGGGTCATCCATCCTTGCTGTTGGTTGGATATATTAACGTTTCTTCCTCTCTTAGCACGGAGGGAGATTGTAGGGTTTCTAGGAGAAGACTTCTGTTGTTGCCTCCGGGCTTGGTGCTAGCGAGCTTCGAGAGGGCGTCTGCCCGGGCATTTTGTTCCCGAGGTATGTGCTGGATTTGTATTTCCGGGAAGTGTCGTAATTGTGCCTGTGTTTGGTCCAGGTATTTTTTCATAGTAGGGTCTTTGGCCTGGTAACTTCCATTTACTTGTGATGTGACGACCTGGGAGTCGCTGAAGATCGTGATTCTCTGGGCTCCGACCTCTTCGGCTAGCTTTAGTCCTGCTAGTAGGGCCTC
Source organism: Arachis stenosperma (assembly GCF_014773155.1). Lineage (NCBI taxonomy): Eukaryota > Viridiplantae > Streptophyta > Magnoliopsida > Fabales > Fabaceae > Arachis > Arachis stenosperma. The sequence continues at coordinate 69,487,669 of NC_080386.1, forward strand.
GTATTCGGCTTGGTTGTTTGAAGCCTGGAACTCGAATTTTAAGGATAGCTCTATCCGTGTTCCTTGGTCGCTTTCGAGTATAACACCGGCTCCGCTTCCTGTTTTGTTTGAGGACCCGTCGACATACAGATTCCACGAGAGTGGGGTTCCCGGGGTCTCAGTATATTCTGCGATGAAGTCGGCTAGATATTGAGATTTTATGGCAGTCCGGGCTTCATAGAGGAGGTCGAACTCGGACAGTTCCACCGCCCATTGTAGGATTCGTCCTGCCATGTCTGTTTTTTGTAGGATGTGTCTCATGGGTTGGTTCGTCCGGACTTTGATGGTGTGGGCTTGAAAGTAGGGACGGAGCCTCCGAGCCGTGAATACTAGGGCGTAGGCGAATTTCTCTATTTTCTGATAGTTTAATTCGGCCCCTTGTAGTGCTTTGCTTACAAAGTATATGGGGTGTTGTCCTTGGTCATTTTTTCGTATTAATGCTGAAGCGATTGCTCGATGTCCGACCGAGAGGTATAGTACGAGCTCTTCTCCTTTTAGAGGTCGGGTTAGGATTGGTGGCCGCCCGAGGAATTCCTTGAATTCTTGAAAGGCTTTTTCGCACTCCGGGGTCCATGAGAAGGGTTTCCCTTTCTTTAGGAGTGAGTAGAGAGGTAGTGATTTTATTGCTGATCCTGCCAAGAATCTTGATAGGGCGGCCAGCCTTCCATTCAGTTGTTGTACTTCTTTGACACACGTCGGACTCTTCATATTGAGTATTGCTTGGCATTTGTCCGGGTTTGCTTCGATGCCCCTTTGAGTCAGCATGAAGCCTAAGAACTTTTCGGCTTCTGCGGCGAAGGTGCACTTTGTCGGGTTAAGTCTCATGTTGTGTTTTCTGAGGGTGCCGGAGACACTGGTGAGGTCGGTCAGCAAGTTTTTGTCTTCTTGTGTCTTTACCAGCATGTCGTCTACGTACACCTCCAGTTGTAGTCCGATGTGCTCTGAGAACACTTTGTTCATTAGCCTCTGGTAGGTTGCTCCTGCGTTCTTCAGCCCGAAGGGCATTACTACGTAGCAGTAGTTTGCCCTTGGGGTTATGAACGAGGTCTTTTCTTGGTCAGGTCCATACATCGGGATTTGGTTGTATCCCGAGTATGCGTCCATGAAGGAGAGATATCTATAGCCTGAGGCTGCGTCTACTAAGGCGTCGATGTTTGGTAGCGGATATGGATCTTTGGGGCAGGCTTTGTTGAGATCCGTGTAATCGACGCACATCCTCCATTTTCCGTTGGGCTTTTTTACCAGGACCACGTTTGCGAGCCATAGGGGATATTTTACTTCCCTAATGAATCCTGCATCTAGCAGTGCTTGTACCTGTTCTTCTATTGCTTGCATGCGCTCGGGTCCGAGTTTCCGGCGTCTCTGTTGGACGGGTCTGGATCCCGGGTATACTGATAGCTTATGGCACATCAGGTCGGGACTTATGCCTGGCATGTCGGAGGCCTTCCAGGCGAAGAGGTCGGAATTCTCCCTTAAGAGGGTTATGAGTTCCTCCTTTAGGCCTGCTTCGAGGTTTGCTCCAATGTTTGTTACTTTTTCAGGTGTGTTCCCGATTTGGATCCTTTCGGTTTCTCCCTCTGGTTGTGGCCGAAGGTCTTCTCGGGTTTGAACTCGCCCGAGTTCTATTGTGTTGACTTCTTTCCCTTTTAGGCTTAGACTTTCGTTGTAGCATCGCCGTGCTAATTTTTGGTCGCCTTTTAGGGTGGCGATTCCCTTTGCGGTAGGGAACTTCATACAGAGGTGTGGGGTTGATACCACAGCTGCCAGTCTGTTTAGGGTTGGTCGCCCAATGAGGGCATTGTATGCTGAGGTAACGTCGACTATAATGTAGTCGATGCTTAACGTTTTAGATTGCTCGCCTCTTCCGAAGGTAGTGTGTAGCGAGATGTATCCTAAGGGGTGGATCGGGGTGTCCCCTAGCCCAAATAGGTCGGTGGGATAGGCTTTTAGCTCTTTTTCCTCAAGTCCGAGCTTGTCGAAGGCCGCTTTGAACAGGATATCTGCTGAGCTTCCCTGGTCAATCAGGGTTCGATGTAAGTTGGCGTTTGCTAGGATAATGGTGATCACCATTGGATCGTCGTGCCCGGGTATTATCCCTTGAGCATCCTCTCGGGTAAATGAGATAGTGGGTAACTCGGGCAGGGGATTGTCTTCTCGGACATGATAGATTTCTTTGAGGTGTCTTTTTCGCGAGGATCTGGATGCTCCTCCGCCTGCGAAACCTCCATTTATCATGTGAACGTGTCTTTCAGGGGTTCGCGGGACTTGTTCGGCCCGACCTTCATTGTCTCCTCGTCTTCTCTTCCTGGTCTCTTCTCCTTTCTCTGCTATGTATCTGTCGAGCTTTCCTTCTCTGGCTAGCTTTTCTATAACATTCTTTAGGTCGTGGCAGTCGTTGGTAGAATGACCGTAGAGCTTGTGATATTCGCAGTATTCGGACCGATCTCTCCCCGCTCTTTTGTGTTTTAGAGGTCGGGGTGGTGGGATCTTTTCGGTGTGGCATACTTCTCTGTAGATGTCTACCAGGGAGACTCGGAGGGGGGTATAGTTGTGGTACTTCCGTGGCTTGTCCGAGTTGGGTTCTTCTTTCTTCTTCTGTTCTCGATCTCGATCTCGGAGTGGGTAGGTTGATTCCTTCCTAGAAGAGTCTCTTAGCTGGGAGGTTTCCTCCATATTGATATATTTTTCTGCCCGCTCCTGCACCTCGTATAGGGAGGTCGGGTATCGTTTGGAGAGGGATTGGCTAAACGGTCCTTCCTTTAGGCCGTTTGCCAATCCCATGATAGCTGCTTCAGTGGGCAAGTGTTGTATGTCCAGGCAGGCTTTGTTGAATCGCTCCATGTATTCTCGGAGAGTTTCTTGGTTACCTTGTTTGATCCCGAGTAGACTGGGGGCATGTTTTGCCTTGTCCTTTGAATGGAGAACCTTGTTAGGAATTTTTTAGTTAGGTCTTCGAAGCTGGTGATTGATCTCGGTGGCAGGTTGTCGAACCACCTCATGGCTGACTTGGTGAGAGTGGTGGGGAAGGCTTTGCACCGAATCGCGTCGGAGGCGTCGACTAGGTACATTCTGCTTCTGAAGTTGCTGAGGTGGTGACTTGGATCGGTGGTGCCGTCGTAGAGATCCATATCGGGTGGTTTGAAGTTTCGCGGTACCTTCTCCTTCATGATCTCTTTTGTGAAGGGATCATGATTGCCTTCGGGGGTGGTGTCGCGTTCTGTTCGATCTTTCAGGTTGGCCTCTATTTTCCGTAGTTTTTCTTCTAATTCTCTACGCTTGCGAGCCTCCCTTCTCAGATCTTGTTCGGTTTCTTTTTGCCTCTTTATGTCCTCTTCGAGTTGTTTCAGTCGGTTTTGTTGTGCCCGGACTGCTTCTAGAATTTCCGAGCTCTTTTCTCTTTCGGGATTTTGTGGATCTTTGTTTGGGAGTGATGTACTTGGGCGATTTTGTTTGTTTCCTCCTGGAGTGCGTGGTGATAGAGGGCTGTCCGGTCGTTCTCCGGTGTCAATTTCCTCCTCTTGTTCCGAAGCAGCGTGGTCATTGTTGAGAGGATCGTCCGCCATGGTAAAGGGATGACTTTCCAGGTCCCCGGCAACGGCGCCAATGTTCCGAGGGTTACCTGAAACGTGGAGCTCGGTCGTCTTGGTGAGACCCGAGGTGAGGGTTCCGTGACCCGAGCTTGATGCGCTGAGCGGCGGGTGGTTGTACCTGCAATGACACTCCGATGCTTAAGTTAGCATGGGTCCAAGCAGATATGTGTAGAATGTAGAATGTATGTTATACCTGGGTGCTCCAGTGTATTTATAGTAGTTGGCCGTGATCTTCCCTGGATAAGATATTCTTATCTTATCTTATCTTTGGGAGTCTTATCTCTATCTTTTGTGGAACCGCCTTTCCTAGGCCTTTTTCGGCCTTTAGGTTTTGGGCTTCGTTCCTTTTGATGGGCCTTCTTCTTTATTTGTCCGAGGTCCGACCTCAGGCGTGGGCCTTTGGGACGAGGTCGGACCTTCTGCGAACTTCCCGAGTTTGGAGAGCTCGGTCAGGGTATGAACAGGTACCATTCTGGGCGTTTAACGCCAGGAATGGTGCCATTTTGGGCGTTAAACGCCAGAATGGGCACCATTCTGGGCGTTTAACGCCAGGTGTGCAGAATCCTGGGCGTTTAGAAAAACGCCCAGTGATAAAGGTTTTCTGGCGTTTAGCGCCAGCCAGGGCACCTGGCTGGGCGTTAAACACCCAAAAGGGGCATCAAATGGGCGTTAAACGCCAGAATGGGTGCCATTCTGGGCGTTTAACGCCAGAAAGGTGGGGGGACCACAAATTCATTTTCAACTCAAATTTTTTCAAACTTTCCTTTTCTTACCCATACTCTTCTACATAAATGCACTTTAACCTTTCATCATTCACTTTCAAATCTTCACAAATCAAAACCATTCTTCAAATCTATCTCAAATTAATTCCAAATCTCATTCAAAAACTCACCCTTTTCTCAAATTCTCTCCATATCTTCTCAAATCTCTTCTTATTTTTCGAAATTTCCTTCCCCCCCTTATAAGAACACGTTCGGCCTCACCATTCCCCTACACCATTCGAATTTGCTCTTCTCCTCTCTCTTCTCCTTCCTTTCTTTTGCTTGAGGACAAGCAAACCTCTAAGTTTGGTGTGCTTTTCCGTGATCACTAAAGCCAAGATCATGGCTCCTAAGGGAAAACAAACCAATTTAAGAGGCAAGAAAGAGAATAATCCAAAGAATCTTTGGAATCAAGAGAAGTTCTTAACCAAAGAACATGAAGACCATTATCACAAAATAATGGGTCTGAGGTCAGTGATCCCGGAAGTAAAATTTGATCTGAAAGAAGATGAATATCCGGGGATCCAAGAGCAAATTCGAAACAGAGGATGGGAAGTTCTAACCAATCCTGAGACAAAGGTTGGAAGGAACATGGTTCAGGAATTCTACTCAAATCTGTGGCTGACAGATAAGCAGAGAATGACTGGAACCGCTTACCATACCTATAGAACCATGGTCAGAGGGAAAGTTATGTACTTCCATCTAGACAAAATAAGAGAAATCTTCAAGTTGCCTCAACTGCAAGATGATCCTGACTCCTTTAATAGGAGAATGGTGAGAGCAGATAAAGGGTTGGATCAAGTTCTAGAGGACATATGCCTCCCTGGAACTAAGTGGATAACCAATTCTAAGGGTATCCCAAACCAACTCAAGAGGGGAGACCTCAAACCCATTGCAAGAGGTTGGCTAGACTTTATTGGGCGTTCCATATTGCCACTAGCAACCGTTCTGAGGTCACTATCAAGAGAGCAGTGATGATTCATTGCATTATGCTTGGAAAAGAAGTGGAGGTTGGTGCACGAAATTGTGACCAATACTTTTCAAAACATAATCAACCCCTAGTAATGGCTCCAAAGACTTGGTGCTCAATACCATGGCATAAACACAACTTCGCACAACTAACCAGCAAGTGCACTGGGTCGTCCAAGTAATAAACCTTACGCGAGTAAGGGTCGATCCCACGGAGATTGGTGGTATGAAGCAAGCTATGGTCATCTTGTAAATCTCAGTCAGGCAGACTCAAATGGGTATAGTGATGAACGAAAATAACATAAAAGATAAAGATAGGGATACTTATGTATATCATTGGTGTAAGAGCTTCAGACAAGCGTATGAAGATGCCTTCCCTTCCGTCTCTCTGCTTTCCTAATGTCTTCATCCAATCCTTTTTACTCCTTTCCATGGCAAGCTCATGTAGGGTTTCACCGTTGTCAATGGCTACCTCCCATCCTCGCAGTGAAAGCTAATGCACGCACTCTGTCACAGTACTGCCAGTCACCGGTGTGGTTCCCTCCCCTACCGGAATAGAATCCCTCTTTTGCGTCTGTCACTAACGCCCAGTAGGTTACAGGTTTGAAGCACGTCACAGTCATTCAATCATTGAATCCTACTCAGAATACCACAGACAAGGTTAGACCTTCTGGATTCTCTTGAATGCCGCCATCAGTTCTTGCCTATACCACGAAGACTCCGATTAAAGAATCCAAGAGATATTCACTAAGCCTCGTATGCTTGTAGAACAAGAGTGGTTGTCAGTCACTTTGTTCATGAGTGAGAATGGTGATGATCCGTGACAATCATCACCTTCATCAAGTTGAAGAACAAGTAATATCTTGGACAAAGAACAAGCGGAATTGAATAGAAGAACAATAGTAATTGCATTAATACTCGAGGTACAGCAGAGCTCCACACCTTAATCTATGGTGTGTAGAAACTCCACCGTTGAAAATACATAAGAACAAGGTCTAGGCATGGCCGAATGGCCAGCCTCCCAAATTGAGTTCAATCATCAAAACATGATCAAAAGACTCTCTATCTATCCGTCTATATCTCCGTCTATATATCCGTCCATAGTAAAAGGTCCTACTTATAGAAAACTAGTAGCCTAAGGTGTACAGAGATGAGTAAATGACATAAAAATCCACTTCCGGGCCCACTTGGTGTGTGCTTGGGCTGAGCAATGAAGCATTTTCGTGTAGAGACTTCTCTTGGAGTTAAACGCCAGCTTTATGCCAGTTTGGGCGTTAACTCCCAATTAGGTGCCAGTTCCGGCGTTTAACGCTGGAATTTCTGTAGGTGACTTTGAACGCCAGTTTGGGCCATCAAATCTTGGGCAAAGTATGGACTATCATATATTGCTGGAAAGCCCAGGATGTCTACTTTCCAACGCCGTTGAGAGCGCACCAATTGGGCTTCTGTAGCTCCAGAAAATCCACTTCGAGTGCAGGGAGGTCAGAATCCAACAGCATCTGCAGTCCTTTTCAGTCTCTGAATCAGATTTTTGCTCAGGTCCCTCAATTTCAGCCAGAAAATATCTGAAATCACAGAAAAACACACAAACTCATAGTAAAGTCCAGAAAAGTGAATTTTAACTAAAAACTAATAAAAATATACTAAGAACTCAACTAAAACTACTAAAAACATACTAAAAACAATGCCAAAAAGCGTACAAATTATCCGCTCATCACAACACCAAACTTAGTTTGTTGCTTGTCCCCAAGCAACTAAAGATCAAATAAGATAAAAAGAAGAGAATATGCAATGAACTCCAAAAACATCTATGAAGATCAGTGGTAATTAGATGAGCGGGGCTTTTAGCTTTTTGCCTCTGAATAGTTTTGGCATCTCACTTTATCCCTTGGGACTCAGAATGATTGGCTTCTTTAGGAACTTAGAATCCAGATAGTGTTATTGATTCTCCTAGTTAAGTATGATGATTCTTGAACACAGCTACTTATTGAGTCTTGGCTGTGGCCCAAAGCACTCTGTCTTCCAGTATTACCACCGGATACATACATGCCACAGACACATAATTGGGTGAACCTTTTCAGATTGTGACTCAGCTTTGCTAAAGTCCCCAATTAGAGGTGTCCAGGGTTCTTAAGCACACTCTTATTGCCTTGGATCACAACTTTATTCCTTTTCTTTTTTTTCATTTCTTTTTCTCTCTTTTTTTTTTCGGTTTTTTTTTTTTGCCTCTTCTTTTCCTTTTTTTTTTTTTGTGTTCACTGCTTTTTCTTGCTTCAAGAATCATTTTTATGATTTTTCAGATCCTCAGTAACATGTCTCCTTTTTCATCATTCTTTCAAGAGCCAACATTCATGAACCACAAATTCAAAAGACATATGCACTGTTCAAGCATACATTCAGAGAACAAAAGTGTTGCCACCACATCAAAATAATTAAACTGTTATAAAATTCAGAATTCATGCAATTCTTTTTCTTTTTCATTTAAGAACAATTCTTAAGAAAGGTGATGGATTCATAGGACATTCATAACTTTAAGGCATAGACACTAAGACACTAATGATCATAAGACACAAACATGGATAAACATAAGCACTGAAATTCGAAAAACAGAAGAATAAAGAACAAGGAATTCAAGGAACGGGTCCACCTTTAGTGATGGCGGCTCTTCCTTCCTCTTGAAGGTCCTATGGAGTGCTTAAGCTCCTCAATGTCTCTTCCTTGCCTTTGTTGCTCCTCTCTCATGATTCTTTGATCTTCTCTTATTTCATGGAGGAGAATGGAATGTTCTTGGTGCTCCACCCTTAGTTGTCCCATGTTGGAACTCAATTCTCCTAGGGAGGTGTTTAGTTGCTCCCAATAGTTTTGTGGAGAAAAGTGCATCCCTTGAGGCATCTCAGGGATCTCATGATGAGAGGGGTCTCTTGTGTGCTCCATCCTTTTCTTGGTAATGGGCTTATCCTCATCAATGGTGATGTCTCCCTCTATGTCAACTCCAACTGAATAACAGAGGTGACAAATGAGGTGAGGAAAGGCTAACCTTGCTAAGGTAGAGGACTTATCCGCCACCTTGTAGAGTTCTTGGGCTATAACCTCATGAACTTCCACTTCTTCTCCAATCATGATGCTATGGATCATGATGGCCCGGTCTAAAGTAACTTCGGACCGGTTACTAGTGGGAATGATTGAGCGTTGGATGAACTCCAACCATCCTCTAGCCACAGGTTTGAGGTCATGCCTTCTCAACTGAACCGGCTTGCCTCTTGAATCTCTCTTCCATTGTGCGCCCTCTTCACATATGATTGTGAGGACTTGGTCTAACCTTTGATCAAAGTTGACCCTTCTTGTGTAGGGATGTTCATCTCCTTGCATCATGGGCAAGTTGAACGCCACCCTCACACTTTCCGGACTAAAGTCCAAGTATTTCCCCCGAACCATAGTAAGATAATTCTTTGGATCCGGGTTCATACTTTGATCATGGCTCTTGGTGATCCATGCATTGGCATAGAACTCTTGAACCATCAAGATTCCAACTTGTTGAATGGGGTTGGTAAGTACTTCCCAACCTCTTCTTTGGATCTCATGGCGGATCTCCGGATATTCACCCTTTTTGAGTGAAAAGGGGACCTCGGGGATCACCTTCTTCAAGGCCACAACTTCATAAAAGTGGTCTTGATGCACCCTTGAGATGAATCTATCCATCTCCCATGACTCGGAGGTGGAAGCTTTTGCTTTCCCTTTCCTCTTTCTAGAGGTTTCTCCGGCCTTGGATGCCATAATGGTTATGGAAAAATGAAAAAGCAATGCTTTTACCACACCAAACTTAAAATGTTTGCTCGTCCTCGAGCAAAAGAAGAAAGAAGAGAGTAGATGAAGAAGAAATGAGGAAGAGGGAGATTGTGGTGTATTCGGCCAAGGAGGGGGAGAAGTGGTGTTTTGGTTGTGTGAAAATGAAGGAGGGAAGAAGGGTATATATTGGAGAGAGGGGAGAAGGGGTTCGGCCATATTGGGTGGGTTTGGGAGGGAAAGTGGTTTGAATTTGAAGGGTGAGGTTGGTGGGGTTTTATGAAGGATGGATGTGAGTGGTGAAGAGAAAGATGGGATTTGATAGGTGAAGGGGTTTTGGGGAAGAGGTATTGAGGTGATTGGTGAATGGGGGAAGAAGAGAGAGAGTGGTGGTGGGGTTGGTGGGGATCCTGTGGGGTCCACAGATCCTGTGGTGTCAAGGAAAAGTCATCCCTGCACCAAATGTTGCTCAAAATCACGTTTTGAGCCATTTCTGGCGTTAAACGCCGGGCTGGTGCCCATTCCTGGCGTTTAACGCCAGGTTCTTGCCCTTTTCTGGCGTTTAACGCCAGTCTGGTGCCCCTTTCTGGCGTTAAACGCCCAGAATGGTGCCAGACTGGGCGTTAAACGCCCAACTGCTAGGCTTACTGGCGTTTGAACGCCAGCAGCTTCTTCCTCCAGGGTGTGCTATTTTTCTTCCTGTTTTTCATTTTGTTTTTGCTTTTTCAATGGATTTTGTGACTTCTTGTGATCATCAACCTAAAAAAAAATAAAATAACCAAAGAAACTATATAAATTATAATCATTGGGTTGCCTCCCAACAAGCGCTTCTTTAATGTCAGTAGCTTGACAGAGGGCTCTCATGGAGCCTCACAGATACTCAGAGCAATGTTGGAACCTCCCAACACCAAACTTAGAGTTTGAATGTGGGGGTTCAACACCAAACTTAGAGTTTGGTTGTGGCCTCCCAACACCAAACTTAGAGTTTGGCTGTGGGGGCTCTTCTTGACTCTGATTTGAGAGAAGCTCTTCATGCTTCATCTCTATGGTGACAGAGGGGTATCCTTGAGCCTTAAACACAAAGGATTCTTCATTCACTTGAATGATCAGTTCACCTCCATCAACATCAATCACAGCCTTTGCTGTGGCTAGGAAGGGTCTGCCAAGGATGATGGTTTCATCCATGCACTTCCCAGTCTCTAGGACTATGAAATCAGTAGGGATGTAATGGTCTTTAATCTTAACCAAAACATTCTCTACAAGTCCATAAGCTTGTTTTCTTGAGTTGTCTGCCATCTCTAGTGAGATTTTTGCAGCTTGTACCTCAAAGATCCTTAGCTTCTCCATTACTGAGAGAGGCATGAGGTTTACACTTGACCCTAAGTCACACAGAGCCTTCTTGAAGGTCATGGTGCCTATGGTACAAGGTATGGAAAATTTCCCAGGATCTTGTCTCTTTTGAGGTAATTTCTGCCTAGACAAGTCATCCAGTTCTTTGGTGAGCAAAGGAGGTTCATTCTCCCAAGTCTCATTTCCAAATAACTTGTCATTTAGCTTCATGATTGCTCCAAGGTATTTAGCAACTTGCTCTTCAGTGACATACTCATCCTCTTCAGAGGAAGAATACTCATCAGAGCTCATGAAAGGCAGAAGTAAGTCCAATGGAATCTCTATGGTCTCATTTTGAGCCTCAGATTCCCATGGTTCCTCATTGGGGAACTCAGAGGAGGCTAGTGCACGCCCATTGAAGCCTTCTTCAGTGGCGTTCACTTCCTCCCCTTCCTCTCCAAATTCGGCCATATTGATGGCTTTGCACTCTCCTTTTGGATTTTCTTCTGTGTTGCTTGGAAGAGTACTTGGAGGGAGTTCAGTAACTTTCTTGCTCAACTGTCCCACTTGTCCTTCCAAATTCCTAATGGAAGACCTTGTTTCATTCATGAAACTTTGAGTGGTTTTAATTAGATCAGAGACCATGGTTGCTAAGTCAGAGGGGTTCTGCTTAGGATTCTCTGTCTGTTGCTGAGAAGATGATGGAAAAGGTTTGCCATTGTTAAACCTGTTTCTTCCACCACTATTATTGAAACCTTGTTGAGGTCTCTCTTGATTCTTCCATGAGAGATTTGGGTGATTTCTCCATGAAGAATTATAGGTGTTACCATAGGGTTCTCCTAGGTAATTCACCTCTTCCATTGAGGGGTTCTCAGGATCATAAGCTTCTTCCTCAGATGAAGCCTCCTTAGTACTGCTTGGTGCATTTTGCATTCCAGACAGACTTTGAGAAATCAAATTGACTTGTTGAGTCAATATTTTATTCTGAGCCAATATGGCATTCAGAGCATCAATCTCAAGAACTCCTTTCTTCTGACTTGTCCCATTGTTCACAGGATTCCTTTCAGAAGTGTACATGAATTGGTTATTTGCAACCATTTCAATGAGCTCTTGAGCTTCTGTAGGTGTCTTCTTCAGATGAAGAGATCCTCCAGCAGAGCTATCCAGAGACATCTTGGACAGTTCAGAGAGACCATCATAGAAAATACCTATGATGCTCCATTCAGAAAGCATGTCAGAAGGACATCTTCTGATCAATTGTTTGTATCTTTCCCAAGCTTCATAGAGGGATTCTCCATCCTTCTGTCTGAAGGTTTGGACTTCCACTCTAAGCTTACTCCATCTTTGTGGTGGAAAGAACTTTGCCAAGAAGGCATTGACTAGCTTTTCCCAAGAGTCCAGGCTTTCTTTAGGTTGAGAGTCCAACCATATCCTAGCTCTGTCTCTTACAGCAAAAGGGAATAGCATCAGTCTATAGACCTCAGGGTCAACCCCATTAGTCTTGACTGTGTCACAGATTTGCAAGAATTCAGCTAAGAACTGATGAGGATCTTCCATTGGAAGTCCATGGAACTTGCAATTCTGTTGCATTAGAGAAACTAATTGAGGCTTAAGCTCAAAGTTGTTTGCTCCAATGGCAGGGATAGAGATGCTTCTCCCATAAAAATCAGGAGTAGGTGCAGTAAAGTCACCCAGCACCTTCCTTGCATTGTTTGCATTATTGTTATTTTCGGCTGCCATGTCTTCTTCTTCCTTGAAGAATTCGGTCAGGTCCTCTAAAGAGAGTTGTGCTTTGGCTTCTCTTAGCTTTCTCTTCAAGGTCCTTTCGGGTTCAGGGTCAGCTTCAACAAGAATGCCTTTGTCTCTGCTCCTGCTCATATGAAAGAGAAGAGAACAAGAAAATGTGGAATCCTCTATGTCACAGTATAGAGATTCCTTGAGGTGTCAGAGGAAAAGAGAAATAGAAAGAAGAAGGAGAAGAAGAATCGAACTTTACTTAGATAAGGTTCGAATTGTGCATTGAGAAGGAGTGGTACTCCATAAATAGAAGGATGTGAGAAGGAGGGAAGTAATTTTTCGAAAATTAATTAGAATATTTTGAAAACATTTTTGAAAAACACTAATTGATTTTCGAAAACAATAGTGTAAAAGAAATCAAGTGATTTTTGAAAAAGATTTGAAATTAGAAGTTAAAAAGATTTGATTGAAAACTTATTTTGAAAAAGATGTGATTAGGAAGATATGATTGGTTTCAAAAAAAAATGTGATTGAGAAGATATGATTTGAAAACAATTTTAAAAAAGATTTGATTTTAAAAATTAATGACTTGCCTAACAAGAAAAGATATGATTCAAACATTAAACCTTTCTCAACAGAAAAGGCAACAAATATGAGATGTTCAATCAAATCATTAATTGTTAGTAAGTATCTTTGAAAAAGGAAAGAAACTGATTTTGAAAACATTTGATTGAAAAGATATGATTTGAAAAAGATTTGATTTTGAAAACTTTGAAAAAAAATTGATTTGAAAACAAAATCTTCCCCCTAGCACCATCCTGGCGTTAAACGCCCAGAATGGTATCTGTTCATACCCTGACCGAGCTCTCCAAACTCGGGAAGTTCGCAGAAGGTCCGACCTCGTCCCAAAGGCCCACGCCTAAGGTCGGACCTCGGACAAATAAAGAAGAAGGCCCATCAAAAGGAACGAAGCCCAAAACCTAAAGGCCGAAAAAGGCCTAGGAAAGGCGGTTCCACAAAAGATAGAGATAAGACTCCCAAAGATAAGATAAGATAAGAATATCTTATCCAGGGAAGATCACGACCAACCACTATAAATACACTGGGGCACCCAGGTATAACTCATACTCTAATTCTACTCAATATCTGCTTGGACCCATGCTAACTTAAGCATCGGAGTGTCATTGCAGGTACAACCCCCAGCCGCTCAGCACACCAAGCTCGGGTCACGGAACCCCTACCTCGGGTCTTGCCAGACGACCGAGCTACACGTTTCAGGTAACCCTCGGAACATTGGCGCCGTTGCCGGGGACCCTGGAAGTCATCCCTTTACCATGGCGGATGACCCTCCCAACAATAACCACGCTACATCAGAACAAGAAGAGGAAATTGACACCGGAGAACGACCGAACAGCCCTCTATCACCACGCACTCCAGGAGGAAACAAACAGAATCGCCCAAAGACATCACTTCCAAACAAAAATCCACAAAATCCCGAAAAAGAAGAGAGCTCAGAAATTCTAGAAGCAGTACGGGCACAGCAAAACCGACTGAAACAACTCGAAGAGGACATAAAAAAGCAGAAAGAAACTGAACAAGATTTGAGAAGGGAAGCTCGCAAGCGCAGAGAGTTAGAAGAAAAGCTGCGGAAGATAGAGGCCGAGTTGAAAGACCGGACGGAACGCGGCACCACCCCCGAAAACAACCATGATCCCTTCACGCAAGAGATCATGAAGGAGAAGGTACCGCGAAACTTCAAACCACCTGATATGGATCTCTACGACGGCACCACCGACCCAAGTCACCACCTCAGCAACTTCCGAAGCAGAATGTAGCTGGTCGACGCCTCCGACGCGATTCGGTGCAAAGCCTTCCCCACCACTCTCACCAAGTCGGCCATGAAGTGGTTCGACAACCTGCCACCAGGATCAATCTCCAGCTTCGAGGACCTAACCAAAAAATTCCTAACAAGGTTCTCTATTCAAAAGGACAAGGCAAAACATGCCCCCAGTCTACTCGGGATCAAACAGGGTAACCAAGAAACTCTCCGAGAATACATGGAGCGATTCAACAAAGCCTGCCTGGACATACAACACTTGCCCACTGAAGCAGCCATCATGGGACTAGCAAACGGCCTAAAAGAAGGACCATTTAGCCAATCCCTATCCAAACGATACCCGACCTCCTTATACGAGGTGCAAGAGCGGGCAGAAAAATATATCAACATGGAGGAAACCTCCCAGCTAAGAGACTCTTCTAGGAAGGAATCAACCTACCCACTCCGAGACCGAGATCGAGAACAGAAAAAGAAAGAAGAGTCCAACTCGGACAAACCACGGAAGTACCATAGCTACACTCCCCTCCGAGTTTCCCTGGTAGACGTCTACAGAGAAGTATGCCACACCGAAAAAATCCCACCGCCCCAACCTTTAAAACAAGAGAGCGGGGAGAGATCGGTCCGAATACTGTGAATACCACAAGCTCTACGGTCATTCTACTAATGACTGCCACGACCTGAAGAATGTTATAGAAAAGCTAGCCAGAGAAGGAAAACTCGACAGATACATAGCGGAAAAAGGAGAAGAGACCAAAAAGAGAAGGAGGGGAGATAACGAGGATCGGGCCGAACAGACCCTGCGAACCCCTGAAAGGCACATACACATGATAAACGGAGGTTTTGCAGGCGGAGGAACATCCAGATCCTCGCGAAAAAGACACCTCAAAGAGATCTATCATGTTCGAGAAGACAATCCCCTGCCCGAGCTGCCAACCATCTCATTTACCCAAGAAGATGCTCAGGGGATAATACCCGGCCACGACGATCCTATGGTGATCACCATTATCCTAGCAAACGCCAACTTACATCGAACCCTGATTGACCAAGGAAGCTCAGCAGATATCCTGTTCAAAGCGGCCTTCGACAAGCTCGGACTTGAAGAAAAAGAGCTAAAGGCCTATCCCTCCGACCTATTTGGGCTAGGGGACACCCCGATCCACCCCTTAGGATACATCTCGCTACACACTACCTTCGGAAGAGGCGAGCAATCTAAAACGTTAAGCATCGACTACATTATAGTCGACGTTACCTCAGCATACAATGCCCTCATTGGGCGACCAACCCTAAACAGACTGGCAGCTGTGGTCTCAACCCCACACCTCTGTATGAAGTTCCCTACCGCAAAGGGAATCGCCACCCTAAAAGGCGACCAAAAATTAGCACGGCGATGCTACAACGAAAGTCTAAGCCTAAAAGGGAAAGAAGTCAACACAATAGAACTCGGGCAAGTTCAAACCCGAGAAGACCTTCGGCCACAACCAGAGGGAGAAACCGAAAGGATCCAAATCGGGAACACACCTGAAAAAGTAACAAACATTGGAGCAAACCTCGAAGCAGGCCTAAAGGAGGAACTCATAACCCTCTTAAGGGAGAATTCCGACCTCTTCGCCTGGAAGGCCTCCGACATGCCAGGCATAAGTCCCGACCTGATGTGCCATAAGCTATCAGTATACCCGGGATCCAGACCCGTCCAACAGAGACGCCGGAAGCTCGGACCCGAGCGCATGCAGGCAATAGAAGAACAGGTACAAGCACTGCTAGATGCAGGATTCATTAGGGAAGTAAAATATCCCCTATGGCTCGCAAACGTGGTCCTGGTAAAAAAGCCCAACGGAAAATGGAGGATGTGCGTCGATTACACGGATCTCAACAAAGCCTGCCCCAAAGACCCATATCCACTACCAAACATCGACGCCTTAGTCGACGCAGCCTCAGGCTACAGATATCTCTCCTTCATGGATGCATACTCGGGATACAATCAAATCCCGATGTATGGACCCGACCAAGAAAAGACCTCGTTCATAACCCCAAGGGCAAACTACTGCTACGTAGTAATGCCCTTCGGGCTGAAGAACGTCGGGGCAACCTACCAGAGGCTAATGAACAAAGTATTCTCAGAGCACATCGGGCTACAGCTAGAAGTGTACGTCGACGATATGCTGGTAAAGACACAAGAAGACAGAAACTTGGTTCCCGACCTCACAAGTGTCTTCGGCACCCTCAGGAAACACAACATGAGACTTAACCCGACCAAGTGCACCTTCGCCGCAGAAGTCGGAAAGTTCTTAGGCTTCATGCTGACTCAAAGAGGCATCGAAGCAAACCCGGACAAATGCCAAGCGATACTCAAAATGAAGAGCCCGACGTGTGTCAAAGAAGTACAACAACTAAATGGAAGGCTAGCCGCCCTATCAAGATTCTTGGCAGGATCAGCGATAAAATCACTACCTCTCTACTCACTCCTAAAGAAAGGGAAACCCTTCTCATGGACCCCGGAGTGCGAAAAAGCCTTCCAAGAATTCAAGGAATTCCTCGGGCAGCCACCAATCCTAACCCGACCTTTAAAAGGGGAAGAGCTCGTATTATACCTCTCGGTCGGACATCGGGCAGTTGCTTCAGCATTAATACGAGAAAATGACCAAGGACAACACCCCATATACTTCGTAAGCAAGGCACTAAAAGGGCCGAATTAAACTATCAGAAAATAGAGAAATTCGCCTACGCCCTAGTATTCACGGCTCGGAGGCTCCGTCCCTACTTTCAAGCCCACACCATCAAAGTCCGGACGAACCAACCCATGAGACACATCCTACAAAAAACAGACATGGCAGGACGAATCCTACAATGGGCGGTGGAACTGTCCGAGTTCGACCTCCACTATGAAGCCCGGACTGCCATAAAATCTCAATATCTAGCCGACTTCATCGCAGAATATACTGAGACCCCGGGAACCCCACTCTCGTGGAATCTGTATGTCGACGGGTCCTCAAACAAAACAGGAAGCGGAGCCGGTGTTATACTCGAAAGCGACCAAGGAACACGGATAGAGCTATCCTTAAAATTCGAGTTCCAGGCTTCAAACAACCAAGCCGAATACGAGGCCCTACTAGCAGGACTAAAGCTAGCCGAAGAGGTCGGAGCCCAGAGAATCACGATCTTCAGCGACTCCCAGGTCGTCACATCACAAGTAAATGGAAGTTACCAGGCCAAAGACCCTACTATGAAAAAATACCTGGACCAAACACAGGCACAATTACGACACTTCCCGGAAATACAAATCCAGCACATACCTCGGGAACAAAATGCCCGGGCAGACGCCCTCTCGAAGCTCGCTAGCACCAAGCCCGGAGGCAACAACAGAAGTCTTCTCCAAGAAACCCTACAATCTCCCTCCGTGCTAAGAGAGGAAGAAACGTTAAATATATCCAACCAACAGCAAGGATGGATGACCCCCATACTCAACTACCTGAAGTCAGGAACTCTCCCCATAGAAAGAAAAGAAGCTAAAAGGCTTACAAAGGACGCCCAGAATTATACGCTAATTCACGACGTATTATACAGAAGAGGATTCTCAAACCCCCTCCTTAGGTGCGTTCCGACTCAGAAACAAAGGGCGTCCTCGAAGAAGTCCACGAAGGCATGTGTGGGAACCATCTCGGAGCTCGGGCACTATCCAAGAAAGTAGTCAGGGCCGGGTTCTACTGGCCGACCTTACAAAGAGACGCGACAGAGTTTGTGAAAATATGCCCCCCTGCCAAAAACACGCCAATTTTCACAAGGCACCGCCCGAAGACCTTATCAGCATCACTGCGCCATGGCCCTTCGCAAAATGGGGACTCGACCTACTCGGCCCGTTTCCACAAGGACCGGGGCAAGTCAAATACCTCATAGTAGGGGTCGACTACTTCACAAAGTGGATCGAAGCCGAACCCTTAGCCACTATTACGGCTCAGAAAAGCCGTAAATTCTTATACAAAAACATCGTCACGAGGTTCGGAGTCCCCTACTCCATCACAACAGACAATGGAACACAGTTCACGGACACAAGTTTTCAGAACTTGGTGGCCGAACTAAAAATCAAACAGCAATTCACATCGGTCGAGCACCCACAAGCCAATGGACAAGCAGAGGCTGCAAATAAAGTCATCTTGGCCGGGTTAAAGCGAAGACTCCAAGAGGCCAAAGGGGCGTGGGCCGACGAACTCCCCCAGGTACTATGGGCATATCGGACAACCCCGCACTCTACAACGGGAGAATCCCCATTCCGGCTAGCTTACGGGATGGAGGCAATGATTCCTATCGAAATAGATGAAGGGTCGCCCAGAGTCATCTTCTACAACGAAAGAGGCAACCCACAGGCACAAAGGGAAGAACTCGACCTCCTCCCCGAGGTCCGAGAAAGAGCCCGAATCCGAGAAGAAGCCTTAAAACGGCGAACGGCCCTCAGATACAATCAAAAGGTAATAAAGCGAAGCTTCTCCAGTCACGACCTGATTCTAATCCGAAATGACATCGGAACACAAAAGTCGGGAGAAGGAAAGCTAGCCGCAAATTGGAAAGGGCCCTACAAGGTAACAGAAGTCTTAGGGACAGGCTACTACAAAATATCCGACCTAGAAGGCAATGAGCTGCCCAGGACCTGGCACGCCTGTAATCTAAGACGGTACTACAGCTAGAAAAACTTAACCCGAGGTGTACTCTTTTTCCCTACAAGGGTTTTTTAATGAGACACCCGGTTAAGTAGGATACCCGACCTAAAGGGTAAACACTTTGTAAATTATTTCTTTTTAATACTAATCAAATTTCTCTATTTTCTCTTCCTCATGATGAAGCAAATCCTAGAAAGTACCCCACCAAGGCGCATTAATTTATGCTCGGCAAAACGCAAAAAATCATTTGCCAAGAGACCATACAAGGTCGGCAAAGATAAAGCGACGAGGTTCAAATTAATGTGAGAAGTTATAAAGTAACTCTGAAATGGCTCGAAAAGCCAAATAAAAAAGAGGTTACAAAAATAACTTAAAAAGGCCGACCAAACGACGAAGTCGGACCCAACAAAGGGAAAAGTTATAAAGTAACTCTAAAATGGCTCAAAAAGCCAAATAAAAAGAGATTACAGAAATAACTCAAAAGAACCGACCAACGACAAAGTCGGACCTAACAAAAAGGAGGTACTCGAGCACCCGATGTCCGAGAAAAAGCTCGGCCCGAGAAAGAAGCCTTAAAACGGCAAGAACCAGGATTTCGAAAAAACGCTTACTAAAAAGTTGCTTTACAAAAAGCAACTAAAAAGTACAAAGCGAAAAGAACGAAATCGAAAGAAGTTTCAAAACGCTAGCTAAAAGTTGTTATCCGAAAAACAACTAAAAAGCACGAAAGCGGAGACAAAAAGTCAAAACGCTAGCTAAAAAGTTGTTATCCGAAAAAACAACTAAAAAGCACGAAAGCGGAGACATAAAGTCAAAACGCTAGCTAAAAAGTTGTTATCCGAAAAACAACTAAAAAGCACGAAAGCGGAAACATAAAGTCAAAACGCTAGCTAAAAAGTTGTTATCCGAAAAACAACTAAAAAGCACGAAGGCAGAAACCAAAGGTCAAAACACAAACACCGCATAATAAAGTCACCACAAGTGGCTAAATAAAAGCAAAAGGTGTCCAAAAGTGTTCACAAAAGCCATCCAACAAAAAGCCCACAGGCCGGGCAAACCACTAAAAAGATCACAGAGGATCAAGGTCCTTTCCGGTCTCCGCATCAACAGAAGGCTGCGGAGGGAACATCGAAATCGGGACTGCATCGACAGCACCATCATCCCGGCTTGAAACCTCCACACCAGATCTATCCTCAGCCAAAGGTGAAGTCGGGTTCACAACCGGAACCTCGGGGTCGGACACCGGAGCCTTGTGGTCGGACACCGGAACCTCATCCTCGGCAGGAGCAGGAACAATCTTTCCCTCCACAACAATGTTTTCCGTACTGAATAAGCTCAGATCCAGGTCGGGAGCAAGAACCCGGACCTGATCCCTCAAATTCACAAACATAGCGTCCATACCCTTGGCCACATTATCTTCCAGCTCGTAAAAATCATCCCGAGCAGACTGCAACTTCTCCTTCGTCTCCACAAGCTCGGCATACAGCTTAGTATAGTTCTCCGTCGCCACCCTCGCCATCTCCTCAGATGTCTTCGCCACCGCCACAGCCGCGGTGGCCCTAGTTTTCTCTTCCTCCAAAGAGGCCTCCAGCTCAGTAATCCTGGCAGCCTTCAGTTGACTAATCTTATCAAGCTCGGACCGTGCCTTCTCAAGTCGGGAGCTGGTCGCCCCAAGGGGAGCTTTCTTGAACTCCCGAGCAATAGCGGCATGAAGACTAGCCATCCGAACACAGCTCCGCGCCATATACTGAAAGTGATGCTCCATAGACGCATCATCAGTAGAAATAAAGGTCTGGGGGAGAATGTGCTGCTCAATCCAACCAAGAGCGTCAAAATCCTTATCATTGAAACCGGCAAGCTCTTGAGAGGTCTTCTGTTTCTTGGGGGGAGGACCCGAGGTCGAAGACGGGGAAAGGTGACCGGGTCCGGAGGTCGGATGATCTTGAGTTATAGCTCGGAACTGAGGAGTCGGAATGGTCTTCGACCGAGTCTGAACACCCACGGTAGTCTTCTGCGGAGAAGATCGGGCAGAAGCCTCAGCCTCGATATTCCGAGCAGCCGCAGACTTCTTCGACCGATGAAGGAACTTCATGGAATCAGCCTGAGAAGACATCTCTGCAGAAACAAAAGAAAGGGATTATCACAACAGAAAAACCTCCAAAACGAAGCCAAAATACTAAGATGAAATCTCAAAGAGGTCGGGAACTACCTAACTCGGAACGGAGAAGGCTTGGATCTCCCAACATTTTCTTCGTATCCAAGTGAGGTGCCCGACCCCATAAACTGCTCAACACACCCACAAAAGCCTGCTCCACCTCATCTAGACTCTCAAAAGTATACTTAACCGACACTACATTCTCCTGCCAACAAAGAGGAAAAGAAGGCTCCCCACTCTCATCTAGAAAGAAAGGTCGGACATCTCCAGCAGCCCGGACCTTGAAATAGTAGTTCTTGAAATCATGAAACGACTCATCATACAAGGTACAAAACTTCTTTCCCTGGTTAGCCCTAAAAGAGACCCAGGACACCTTCCCAGCACCCGACCCCGGCTTCGTCAACACGAACAGATAGGAAAAAAGAGAAACAGAAGGGGAGACGCCCAAAAACTGACACAAAAGTTGAAACAGCTTTAAAAACGCCCAAGAATTTGGATGGAGTTGCGTAGGGGCAAGGTTACAAGACCAAAGGACCTCGGACTCCAAGTCGGTAAAAGGAAGTCGTACACCCAGCTTAGAGAAAAAACAATCGTAAGCATAAAAGAATAGCTTCTCGGAACTTTCTAAAGGCGGGAAGCACACTCTCTCCTCGGACTCCGGGGCTACTAGCTCATAATCCCGCTCAGACTCCCTGTTCTCACAAATACTACACTCCCTACGGAACCTAACTAGATACTCAGAATCTACAACAGAAGGGACCCTTAGAGGAACAGGATCTACCCAACCAAGACCACTCGGAATCTTGGTCGACATTGCTTGAAACACCTTTCGAGACATAAAAAATCTTGCCTACAAAGAAGAATACAACAGCAAGCCAAAAATCACATAATAGGCAGACAGCAAAAACCCATTCAGCAGAAGCAAGAAAACAAAAGTTCTTTTAGAAGAAAAAATGCAGTAACCCGAAAACAAAGTACCAAGAGAAAAGAGCCCCCCCCACATACAAACAACCAAAACAATGGCGGCGCCTCTTTTCGGGGCAACCCCAGCATAGAAGAAAAAGAAACAAAAGCATATGTGCACAGCGAAAGTAAAGACGAGAAACAAACCTGGAAGAAAGGAAGAAGACGACGAGCTCCGATGCAAGAAGAACGAAAACAGCGGTGCAGAGGAAACCCCGAAAAACAACGCACAGAAAGAATCGGAGAAGAAGAACAGAGAGAAAGAAGGAAGATGCTCGAAAGAGAGGTGGCGAAAAACCCAGAAAAAGGGAAAGGGAACAGAATAAACAAAGAAAATGAGGAAAGGGGCAAATAAATAATGCCTTCACAGAGCCCGAACGGAAATCGAGGAGAAACGGTAAAAGCAATAAATGCTGAAACGGCCATTTTCAAATTTTGAAAAGACGACTATGCCCGAGCTCGACCTCTCAAAAGGACGAACTCGGACAGGGGCACTGTTCATACCCTGACCGAGCTCTCCAAACTCGGGAAGTTCGCAGAAGGTCCGACCTCGTCCCAAAGGCCCACGCCTAAGGTCGGACCTCGGACAAATAAAGAAGAAGGCCCATCAAAAGGAACGAAGCCCAAAACCTAAAGGCCGAAAAGGCCTAGGAAAGGCGGTTCCACAAAAGATAGAGATAAGACTCCCAAAGATAAGATAAGATAAGAATATCTTATCCAGGGAAGATCACGACCAACCACTATAAATACACTGGAGCACCCAGGTATAACTCATACTCTAATTCTACTCAATATCTGCTTGGACCCATGCTAACTTAAGCATCGGAGTGTCATTGCAGGTACAACCCCCAGCCGCTCAGCACACCAAGCTCGGGTCACGGAACCCCTACCTCGGGTCTTGCCAGACGACCGAGCTACACGTTTCAGGTAACCCTCGGAACAGTATCCATTCTGGCGTTTAACGCCCAAAATGCACCCTTTTTGGGCGTTAAACGCCCAACCAGGTACCCTGGCTGGCGTTTAAACGCCAGTCTGCCTTCTTCACTGGGCATTTTTGAATGCCCAGCTTTTTCTGTATAATTCCTCTACAGTATGTTCTGAATCTTCAATTCTCTGTATTATTGACTTGAAAAGACACAAATTAAAAATATTTTTGGATTTTTAATAATCAAAATGCAACAAGAATCAAATAACAATGCATGCAAGACACCAAACTTAGCAGTTTGTATACTACTGACACTACATGAGACACATAAACACTCAAGTCAAGAGAATTTAAGGATCAGAGTAAGAAATCATCAAGAATTACTTGAAGATCCTTAAGACACAAGAATGAATGCATGCAATTGACACCAAACTTAAGATGAGACACTAGACTTAAGCAAGAAATATTTTTGGTTTTTATGATTTTCTAATTTTTTTGTGTTTTTCGAAAATTAAGTGAAAACATCAAAATCCTTAATGAGAATTCCAGGAATCAGTGCAATGCTAGTCTAAGACTCCGGTCCAGGAATTAGACATGGCTTCACAGCCAGCCAAGCTTTCAAAGAAAGCTTCGGTCCAAAACACTAGACATGGCCAAAGGCCAGCCAAGCCTTAGCAGATCACTGCTCCAAAAGCAAGATCAACAAGCTCTTGTGATGATAAGTTGAAACCTCGGTCCAATGAATTTAGACATGGCTTTACAGCCAGCCAGATTTCAGCAAATCATCATGAAACTCTAGAATTCACCTTCAAGAATTTCGAAAAAAATAAATGCCTAATCTAAGCAACAAGATGAACCGTCAGTTGTCCATACACAAGAACAATCCCCGGCAACGGCGCCAAAAACTTGGTGCACGAAATTGTGATCAATACTTTTCAAAACATAATCAACCCCTAGTAATGGCTCCAAAGACTTGGTGCTCAATACCATGGCATAAACCAACTTCGCACAACTAACCAGCAAGTGCACTGGGTCGTCCAAGTAATAAACCTTACGCGAGTAAGGGTCGATCCCACGGAGATTGGTGGTATGAAGCAAGCTATGGTCATCTTGTAAATCTCAGTCAGGCAGACTCAAATGGGTATAGTGATGAACGAAAATAACATAAAAGATAAAGATAGGGATACTTATGTATATCATTGGTGTAAGAGCTTCAGACAAGCGTATGAAGATGCCTTCCCTTCCGTCTCTCTGCTTTCCTAATGTCTTCATCCAATCCTTCTTACTCCTTTCCATGGCAAGCTCATGTAGGGTTTCACCGTTGTCAATGGCTACCTCCCATCCTCGCAGTGAAAGCTAATGCACGCACTCTGTCACAGTACTGCCAGTCACCGGTGTGGTTCCCTCCCCTACCGGAATAGAATCCCTCTTTTGCGTCTGTCACTAACGCCCAGTAGGTTACAGGTTTGAAGCACGTCACAGTCATTCAATCATTGAATCCTACTCAGAATACCACAGACAAGGTTAGACCTTCTGGATTCTCTTGAATGCCGCCATCAGTTCTTGCCTATACCACGAAGACTCCGATTAAAGAATCCAAGAGATATTCACTAAGCCTCGTATGCTTGTAGAACAAGAGTGGTTGTCAGTCACTTTGTTCATGAGTGAGAATGGTGATGATCCGTGACAATCATCACCTTCATCAAGTTGAAGAACAAGTGATATCTTGGACAAAGAACAAGCGGAATTGAATAGAAGAACAATAGTAATTGCATTAATACTCGAGGTACAGCAGAGCTCCACACCTTAATCTATGGTGTGTAGAAACTCCACCGTTGAAAATACATAAGAACAAGGTCTAGGCATGGCCGAATGGCCAGCCTCCCAAAGTGAGTTCAATCATCAAAACATGATCAAAAGACTCTCTATCTATCCGTCTATATCTCCGTCTATATATCCGTCCATAGTAAAAGGTCCTACTTATAGAAAACTAGTAGCCTAAGGTGTACAGAGATGAGTAAATGACATAAAAATCCGCTTCCGGGCCCACTTGGTGTGTGCTTGGGCTGAGCAATGAAGCATTTTCGTGTAGAGACTTCTCTTGGAGTTAAACGCCAGCTTTTATGCCAGTTTGGGCGTTTAACTCCCAATTAGGTGCCAGTTCCGGCGTTTAACGCTGGAATTTCTGTAGGTGACTTTGAACGCCGGTTTGGGCCATCAAATCTTGGGCAAAGTATGGACTATCATATATTGCTGGAAAGCCCAGGATGTCTACTTTCCAACGCCGTTGAGAGCGCGCCAATTGGGCTTCTGTAGCTCCAGAAAATCCACTTCGAGTGCAGGGAGGTCAGAATCCAACAGCATCTGCAGTCCTTTTCAGTCTCTGAATCAGATTTTTGCTCAGGTCCCTCAATTTCAGCCAGAAAATACCTGAAATCACAGAAAAACACACAAACTCATAGTAAAGTCCAGAAAAGTGAATTTTAACTAAAAACTAATAAAAATATACTAAGAACTCAACTAAAACTACTAAAAACATACTAAAAACAATGCCAAAAAGCGTACAAATTATCCGCTCATCAGAGGTGCATCATGTGATTGCTTGTGAGATCTACACAATTGCAAATAAGAATTCCACTGAAGCCAAACTGGCTTACCCAAGCTTGATATCCTTGCTCTGTAAAGAGGCTGGGGTAAAGATGGGAGTAGATGAATTCATACCCATTGAACACCCAATCACCAAGAAGTCAATGGAAGGACAAATGCAAGACAACTCTATCAAAAGGAGGGCGTAGGAGTTCCTCCCTGAATTCCCAAGGATTGACTACTGGACCAGCCTAGAAGCATCTATCACCAAGCTGCAAGAAACTATGGAGCAACTGAAGGAAGAACAGCAGAATCAGAACTGCATGCTCTGCAAATTGCTGAAGGAACAAGAGAAGCAGGGGCGTAAACTCCAAGAGATGAAACGCCAAAAGCTCTCCTCTCAAGCTGAGGGAGCATCCACTTCTCAAAATCAAGGTTGTTGAGTCCTAACTCTGTGAAAACCTCTATCATTAGGAGCCTATTTTTGCGTTTTTTTTATTTTATTTTCTAGTCTAATCTTATATTTATTATTGAGTCTTTGTCTTAATTCATAATTAATAAAATTTAAAGTTTATGCCTTAAAGCTATGAATGTCCTAGGAATCCATCACCTCTCTTAAATGAAAAATGCTTTAATCACAAAAGAACAAGAAGTACAGGATTTCGAATTTATCTCTGAAACTAGTTGAATTAGTTTGATGTGGTGACAATACTTTTTGTTTTCTGAATGAATGCTTGAACAGTGCATATGTCTTTTGAATTTGTTGTTTTGAGAATGTTAAAATTGTTGGCTCTTGAAAGAATGAGGAGAAAGAAAACTGTTATTGAGGATCTGAAAAATCATCAAATTGATTCTTGAAGCAAGAAAAAGCAAAAAAAAAATTCGAAAAAAAAAGAGAGAAAAAGAAGGAAAAAGAAAGAAATAAAGTTGTGAACCAAGGCAAAAAGAGTGTGCTTAAGAACCTTGGACACCTCTAATTGGGGACTCTAGCAAAGCTGAGTCACAATCTAAAAAGGTTCACCCAATTATGTGTCTGTGGCATGTATGTATCCGGTGGTAATACTGGAAGATAGAGTGCTTTGGGCCACAGCCAAGACTCATACACTAGCTATGTTCAAGAATCATCATACTTAACTAGGAGAATCAATAACACTATCTGAGTTCTGAGTTCTCATAGATGCCAATCATTCTGAACTTCAAAGGATAGAGTGAGATGCCAAAACTGTTCGGAGGCAAAAAGCTACTAGTCCCGCTCATCTAATTGGAACTATGTTTCTTTGATATTTTGGAGTCTATAGTATATTCTCTTCTTTTTATCCTATTTTGATTTTCAGTTGCTTGGGGACAAGCAACAATTTAAGTTTGGTGTTGTGATGAGCGGATAATTTGTACCCTTTTTGGCATTGTTTTTAGTATGTTTTTAGTATCTTTTAGTTAGTTTTTAGTATATTTTTAGTAGTTTTTAGTTAAAATTTACTTTTCTGGACTTTACTATGAGTTTGTGTGTTTTTCTGTGATTTCAGGTATTTTCTGACTGAAATTGAGGGTTCTGAGCAAAAAACTGATTTAGAGGCTAAAAAGGACTGCAGATGCTGTTGGATTCTGACCTCCATGCACTCGAAGTGGATTTTCTGGAGCTACAGAAGCCCAATTGGCGCGCTCTCAACGGCATTGGAAAGTAGACATCCTGGGCTTTCCAGCAATATATGATAGTCCATACTTTTCCCAAGATTTGATGGCCCAAACCGGCGTGGAAATTCAGCCTCAAAAATTCCAGCGTTTAACGCTGGAACTGGCATAAAACTTGGAGTTAAACGCCCAAACTGGCATGAAAGCTGGCGTTTAACTCCAGAAAAGGTCTCTACTCGAAAATGCTTCAACGCTCAGCCCAAGCACACACCAAGTGGGCCCGGAAGTGGATTTTTCTGTCATTTACTCATTTCTGTAAACCTTAGGGTACTAGTTTACTATTAATAGGATCTTTTGACATTTTATCTGGACCTCATGACATTTTTACACATTTCATTGTATACCTTCCACGGCATGAGTCTCTAAACCCCATGGTTGGGGGTGAGGAGCTCTGCTGTGTCTTGATGGATTAATGCAATTACTACTGTTTCTTATTCAATCATGCTTGTTTCCATTCTAAGATATCACTTGCTCTTAACCCGGATGAATGTGATGATCCGTGACACTCATCATCATTCTCAACTATGAACATGTGCCTGACAACCACCTCTGTTCTACTTTAGATTGAGTAGATATCTCTTGGATTCCTTAACCAGAATCTTCGTGGTATAAGCTAGAACTGATGGCGGCATTCAAGAGAATCCGGAAGGTCTAAACCTTGTCTGTGGTATTCTGAGTAGGATTCAATGACTGAATGACTGTGACGTGCTTCAAACTCCTAGCAGGCGGGGCGTTAGTGACAGACGCAAAAGAATCAATGGATTCTATTCCGGCCTGACCGAGAACCGACAGATGATTAGCCATGCTGTGACAGAGCATAGGAACATTTTCACTGAGAGGATGGGAGGTAGCCACTGACAACGGTGAAACCCTACATACAGCTTGCCATGGAAGGAACCTTGCGTGTTTGATGAAGAAGACAGTAGGAAAGCAGAGATTCAGAAGATGGAGCATCTCCAAAGCCTCAACCTATTCTCCATTACTGCAGAACAAGTACCTATTTCATGTTCTTTTGCTTTTCACAATCAATCCTGATAATTTTTGATATCCTGACTAAGATTTACAAGATAACCATAGCTTGCTTCAAGCCGACAATCTCTGTGGGATCGACCCTTGCTCACGCAAGGTATTACTTGGACGACCCAGTGCACTTGCTGGTTAGTTGTGCGGGATTGCAAAAGTGTGATTGCAATTTCGTGCACCATAGTGAATAGATCTATTAAGCACAGAAGTTTTTTCTTAGTTACAACAAGCGGATTGAGAAGAAGAAGAATTTCATTAATCCATTTGAATTACAATAGAGCTCCTCCCCCTAATGATTGAGGTTTAGTTAATCGTCACTCTAAGAATAATTACAGGAAATTGAAATTGCATGAAAATAAACTAAGCCTTAGTACAAGAAAAAATGGAAAGTTGTAGAATATAAAAGTGTATAAAACTAAGAGTCCTATGCTAAGCTCCTTGGAGTCCCTTCCAGTGTCTCCTTTTCAAGTTCAAAACTCTCCTATATATACTATTCTTCTCATCTTCAAATGAGTCTTCAAGTACTTGGATGTGGGCTTTCGGCCTTAGTTGAAGCAAGTTAGGAATGGCCCTTTCTAAAGTTAACACTAGCGTTAGCTCACTAACGCTCTCATACTTGCATGAGTGCCTTTGGAACTGGCTTTGGTACTGACGTTAACAGCATTGCTAACACCACAATTCTCTTTAAAGCTGGCATGAACACTGGTGTTAACGCACTAACGTTGCCATTAACGCTGCCTTCAAACCCATTCTGGTGTTGCTACTGGCGTTAACACACTAATGTGGCCATTAACGCTCTTCTTGTTGTGCATACGAACACTGCTTCGAGTGTGCGCATACTGCTTCTAGCCCCAACTTTGTGCAATGATCGAAGACGTTAGTGTGCTAACGTTGGTGGCGTTAGCACCCTAACGTTAGTACCTTCTTCCTTGTGTAGTGGCGTTGGTGAGCTAACTTTGGCCGTTGCCTTATTCCTTGACCCATGTTGGCACTGGCGTTAGTTGGAAAACTTTCTCACTAACGCCAGCTTCTTCCTCCTTGTAGAGCACGTTAGTACTGGTGTTAGTGGGCTAACTTTGGCCACTAACGCCAGCACCTCTTCATTGAGCCAGCATTAACCATGGCATTAGTGGTCTAACTTGGCCACAAACGCCACAACTTCCTTGTTTTTCTCTACCATTTCTTTGCTTCTCCTTGCCTATCATCAATTAAAGAAGTGCATCAAAGCTTTGCCATAATCACAAGATAATACATCATTCATTGCATTAAGTAGTTTTTGCATAAATCTTATGAAAATGATTATAATTCACTTATGTTTGATGAATCAAGACATGCATAGATAACTCATCCAAATGCTTGCTTATTGATGAAGATAATGCATGAAACCAAGTAAAAACTATAGAAAATGGCTTGTGAAACTATTAGGAACAACTCAACACTTCCTTAGAAGATTTGAGTTACAATGTGGAACAATTAAGGGTGGAACATCAAGAGCACTCCATCATTCTCCATGAAATAAGAGAAGATCAAAGAGCAATGAGGGAGGAGCAACAAAGGCAAGGAAGGGACATAGAAGAGCTTAAGGACATCATTGGTCCTTCAAGAAGAAGACGCCACTAAGGTCCAAGGAAATAAATCCAGGCCTAAGCGGCTAAATCAAGCTGTCCCTAACCATGTGCTTGTGGCATGCAGGTCCAAGTGAAAAGCTTGAGACTGAGTGGTTAAAGTCGTGATCCAAAGCAAAAAGAGTATGCTTAAGAGCTCTGGACACCTCTAACTGGGGACTCTAGCAAAGCTGAGTCACAATCTGAAAACATTCACCCAGTCATGTGTATGTGGCATTTATGTATCCGGTGGTAATACTGGAAAACAAGGTGCTTAGGGCCACAGCCAAGAGTCATAAAAGTAGCTGTGTTCAAGAATCAACATACTTAACTAGGAGAATCAATAACACTATCTGAAATTCTAAGTTCCTAGAGAAGCCAATCATTCTAAACTTCAAAGGAAAAAGTGAGATGCCAAAACTGTTCAGAAGCAAAAAGCTACAAGTCCTACTCATCAAATTAGAATTAATATTCATTGATATTTTGAGATTTATAGTATATTCTCTTCTTTTTATCCTAATTGATTTTCAGTTGCTTGGGGACAAGCAACAATATAAGTTTGGTGTTGTGATGAGCGGATAATTTATACGCTTTTTGGCATTATTTTTAGGTAGTTTTTAATATAATCTAGTTACTTTTAGGGATGTTTTCATTAGTTTTTATGCTAAATTCACATTTCTGGACTTTACTATGAGTTTGTGTGTTTTTCTGTGATTTCAGGCATTTTCTGGCTGAAATTGAGGGACCTGAGCAAAACTCTGATAGGAGGCTCACAAAGGACTGCTGATGCTGTTGGAATCTGACCTCCCTGCACTTGAAATGGATTTTCTGGAGCTACAGAACTTCAAATGGCGCGCTCTCAACGACGTTGGAAAGTAGATATCCAGAGCTTTCCAGAAATATATAATAGTCTATACTTTATTTGTGATTAGACGACGTAAACTGACGCTCAATGCCAGTTCCATGTTGCTGTCTGGAGTCAAACGCCAGAAACACGTCACGAACCGGAGTTGAACGCCCAAAACACGTTACAACTTGGCGTTCAACTCCAAGAGAAGCCTCAGCTCGTGGATAGATCAAGCTCAGCCCAAACATACACCAAGTGGGCCCTGGAATTAGATTTATGCATCAATTACTTACTCCTGTAAACCATAGTAGCTAGTCTAGTATAAATCGGATAATTTACTATTGTATTAGATATCTTTGGTCTCAGTTTTACATTATTCATCTGAGGAGACTATTGATCATGTTTTGGGGGCTGGCCTCTCGGCCATGCCTGGACCTTTCACTTATGTATTTTCAACGGTGGATTTTCTACACACCATAGATTAAGGGTGTGGAGCTCTGCTGTACCTCAAGTTTCAATGCAATTACTATTATTTTCTATCCAATTCGATTTATTCCTGTTCTAAGATATTCGTTGCACTTCAACTTGATGAATGTGATGATCTGTGACGCTCATCATCATTCTCACCTATGAACGCACGTGACTGACAACCACTTCCATTCTACCTTAGACCGGGTGCATATCTCTTGGATTCCTTAATCAGAATCTTCGTGGTATAAGCTAGAATTGATGGCAGCATTCATGGGAATCCGGAAAGTCTAACCTTGTCTGTGGTATTCCAAGTAGGATTCCGAGATTGAATGACTGTGACAAGCTTCAAACAGCTGAAGGCTGGGCATTAGTGACAGATGCAAAAGAATCAAGGGATTCTACTCCAACCTGATTGAGAACCGACAGATGATTAGCCGTGCTGTGACAAAGCATTTGGACCTTTTTCACTAAGAGGATGGGATGTAGCCATTGACAACGGTGATGCCCTACATACATCTTGCCATGGAAAGGAGTAAGAAGGCTTGGATGAATGTAATAAGAAAGTAGAGATTCGGAAGGAACACAGCACCTCCATGCACCTATCTGAAATTCCCACCATTGAATTACATGAGTAACTTTATCTTTATTTCCTATTTATTTTATTTATCTTTTGAATATCTAATCCAATCATATTTGAATCCGCCTGACTGGGATTTACAAGATGACCATAGCTTGCTTCATACCAACAATATCTGTGGGATCGACCCTTACTCACGTAAGGTTTATTACTTGAACGACCCAGTACACTTGCTTGTTAGTTGTGCGAAGTTGTGAAGTTATGTTTGGACCATGGTATTGCGCACCAGGTTTTAGCGCCATCACCAGGGACAATCAATTTCGAACAACAATTTAAGCATGAGTAACAATTTTGCTCACCACAAGTATACCGAATTGACGTCAAGTAAAAACTCACAATAGAGTGAGGTCGAATCCCATAGGGATTGATTGGTCAAGCAGCTTTAGTTGGAAGAATATGCTAGTTGAGCTAAAAAGAGTGTAGTTTGAGAATTGCAGAAAATTAAATGGTAGGAAAGTAAATAGCAGAAAATAAAGTGCAGAATCTTAAATGGGGAGTCGGGGAGATGAACATGGAAATAAATGGCAGAAAGTAAAGAGAATGGGTAAGATAAGAGATGGAAAATTCATTGGGTTCAGGAGATGTTGTATTCTCCGGATCAAATTCATTTTCATCTCTTCCTCAATCAAAGCATCTATTGATCTCCTTGGCAATCTTAAGTGATTGGGTTCCAATTCCTTGGCAAACCAATCTCTCTAAGCTTGAACAATTGCCCAATTCCTCGATTTAATTGCTCATGGGAAGAGATGAAGTGTGGTCACTGATTATACCACATGTATTTCCAAATCAAAGTGTTAGGAGGATTACATGTCACTATATCTGCCCAGACCCCAATTTGGTCCAATATGAGAAAGCATTTCTAGCATGATCTCCTGATCCTTTTTCCAAGGCTCAGAGGAGATCCAATTATGGAAAGTTTCTTTTCCAAGACAACCAACCAATTGAATTAAGATCGAAAGCTTTCTAGTAAATCAAAAGAGAGGAAAGAAGAAAAAGAAGAATGAAAACTATAATTGATCCATCAAATTACAACAGAGCTCCCTAACCCAATGAAAGGGGTTTAGTTGTTCATAGCTTTAAAAATGGAAAATGGCAGAAAAGAATACATGCTTAGCTAGAAAATGAAGAAAAGTAAATATACAGAAGGTAGTTCTCCAAAGTACCAAGCTCATCTATAGTTCAAAACTACTCCTATATATACTACTCTTCTTGATCTTCTAGTGAGTTCTTCAAGTCTTGGATGTGGGTCTTAGATCTTGAGTTGAAGCAGTTACAATCTTTAGTGGGCTCAACTTGCAGAAAAGTGTGAGTTAGCCATGGGCGTTAGTGATGTTAACGTTAAGTGAAATTGTGGGTTCGAGAACGTTAGTGGCAATCACCTTTTTCACTAACGTTCCAACCCCATATAGTCAACGTTAACTTCAATGTTAGTGGC
Organism: Arachis stenosperma; assembly: GCF_014773155.1. Taxonomy (NCBI): domain Eukaryota; kingdom Viridiplantae; phylum Streptophyta; class Magnoliopsida; order Fabales; family Fabaceae; genus Arachis; species Arachis stenosperma. The sequence goes on from NC_080386.1 coordinate 69,520,698, forward strand.
ACTAACGTGACCACTAATGTTGCCTTATGAACCTTCACAAGCGTTATTGAGAATCACCTTTTCCAATAACGTTGCCTTGTGCCCCCTTGTCCCTACGTTAGAGTTCACGTTAGTATAACTAACGTGGCTCTTAACGTGGGCATGCCTCATCTTCGAGAGCGACACTTACCTTTGTCACTAACGCTCCAAACGCCCCTACTCTCCACGTTAGAGTTCACGTTAACTAAGTTAACGTGGCCACTAACGTGGTAGTGAATGCCATTTCCACCGTTAGTGACAAATGTGAGTGTCACTAACGTTGGCTCATCAATCTTAGCTCCACGTTAACTTTCACGTTAGTGGTCTTAACGTGACCACTAACGTGGGCAATGCTAGCTTGATCCAACGTTAGTGACAAAGGTGAGTGTCACTAACGTTGGCATTGTTCCTCCCTTCCACATTAGAGTTAACGTTAACTAAGTTAACGTGACTCTTAACGTGGCTAATTGCCTACTTTTGGAGCGTTAGTGGTGTTCACGTTTACCACTAACGCTGGAGCTCTCTTTATCTCCATGTTAACTACCACGTTAACCTAGTTAACGTGTCAATTAATGTGGGCTTATGATGGCTTTGCAGGCGTTATTGGTGATCACTTTTCTCATTAACGTTGCAAGCTCATTACCATTCCACGTTAGTGGTCACGTTAACTAGATTAACGTGGCTATTAACGTGGTTCTTCCTTGCTTGAAAATAAAGTGCATCAAAGTTCTAGGCCAAGTTATGAGATTATGCATCATCAAATTGTCATTCAATCCCTGCAAAATCCTTATGAAATCATGTAAAAATTCACAATAGTTGCTTGAATCAAGGTGTAAGTGTATTTTCATCTAAAACTTGCCTTATTCACTAATAAAATGCATGAAGCTACCCTAAAATAGTAAAGAAAAGGTCAGTGAAACTGGCCTAGATGCCCTACCATCACAACACCAAACTTAAAGCTTGCTTGTCCCTAAGCAAGTACTAAAACATAGGAAGAATGTATGAAAGAAACAAGATGATCAATATAAAAGTAAAATTCCTGGTTTTTGGGATTTCATGCATAGCAACTTAGGTTCATTCCTTTACTGGGTTTTAGGCCTTTATCATGCCCTTGATCACTCTCTTGATTGCATCCTTTGAGACTTCCTAGTTGTTGATCCTTCTTTTTTTTCCAAGGTTTATTGCATCCCTTTTTAGGCTAAGTGCTCTGTAAGAGGGCGACTCTTTATGATAAGCTTTCAGCTAACACTCCCGAACCAGTTGGTTCAAGGTGCTAGGTGTTAAGACACCCCTAAAGACTTACTCGCTCAAGTCTCTTTCCCCCATTCATACACACCACAGGCACATGGTTTGTTATTTTTCTTTCTTGAGACATTGGTGTCCAGCACCTCTTTAGGTTACTAAGTGTTCTATAGCAAAGGTCACTCTTGATAGTGGACTTTCAGCTGATAATCCCAGATTAGTTAATCCAAGTTACTAAGTGATAAGGCACCCCTAAGAGCTTATTCATCCAATTAGCATATCCTTTGCACATGAACACCACAGACACATGCCTCGATCTTCAAACCCTTGGTGCCTAGCATTATTTCTTATTGTTTTTCTTTCCTTTTCAACTTTTATTGCTCTTTCTCTTTTCTTATTGGGATTTCCTTATTTGGTTAGTCTCATAGGATGTGTTTTAAGCATAGGATTCAGGATAGATAGTTGCCTTCCTACCTTGTTGGTGAACCAACTTAGCTAATTAATCACCCTACCACAAACATTCAAAATTCACTTCATAAGATAACTCCACTCTTGTTTTTTTTTCATAACATTTTCTTTTTGATTAACTTAAAGGACAAGCATACAAGTAAGAAAGATGAAGGTTAAAACTAGGGGCCTAGACTAGCACACTTGGATGTGAATAAAGAAGGACAAGCATAGTATGAAGGTCTCTAGGACAACATTTAATCATTTTTCAATTAAAGTACTGCAACTCCGAGACAGTTCAATACATCATTCTAGCAATTGCATCTTTGTTTGTCTCCTGGGATGATGAGATATGATTATTCCCTGAGATTGATTGAATCCCTGTAACACTATTGGAAGTTGCTTGTTCCCCAAGCACTTGGAAAACAGTTATCATGCATGTATGCTTGTGAGTGTCTGAACTTAATTTGGTGTGTGAACACCAAACTTAGTTCCTTGCCTAATGTAGTGAATTAAATATATGCAGAAACCTCATGTGCTTTTATTAAGGAAACAACTATGAGTTAAAAGAAAAAGAACAAACTATGCATTAGATATTAAACCTCTGTCAGGTGAGTTCTCTGGTTGTTAGAGCAATGCTTTATCACTGAAGGGTTGTGGTGCACACTTCAGCTGGAGTCTTTGGTGGAACACCAAACTTAGAGCTCCATATTCACCCTCAAAATGCTTTGGTGTGCAACACCAAACTTGGCTCCTCACAATACAGAGAACTCAACTTGCAGTTTTTATTGAAGAGAGTTACCTCAGGTTGGGTTGCTGACGTTAGGATTTTTGCTAGTAAAGAATTTATAAAAATATTCGCGTTGTAGATATAGCTTCTAAACTAACAGAAATCCCTTCGTACAAAAGTTTTGGTTGTCACAAGTAACAAACCCCTTTAAAATTGATAACCAAGTATTTAAACCTCGGGTCGTCTTCTCAAGGAATTGCAGGGAGGTATGTTCTTATTATTGGTTATGCAAAAGTATGTTTGGGGTTTTGGATTAAGGTAAAACGTATGTTGAATGACACTTAAAATAAAATAATAATAACTGTAAAATAAACTCTTGGCAAAGTATGAAAATTCAGAAGTCCTATCCTAGTTATCCTTATCAATTATGATGAGAATTGGAGTTTTCTCCTACTTTGTTAACCTCTAACTATGAAGGTAAGTTAAGTAGATGAATTAATTTGAATCCTCAAGTCCCAGTCTTTCCTTGGAAAAAGTTAGAGTTATTGGATCTCGAATCAATTCTCGAAGAATTCCAATTTTCAATCAACAATGAGTTTGACAAGTTAAGAGTCACCAATTAATCAACCAAAGCCAAGAATGTGGAAAGCTAAATTAAAATCATAAATATCTGGAATACCTCAAATAACATACATTCGAAGCAATGAAATCTAACATGGAAAAGTTCATAAGCCAATTGGGCAACATAAATCAAATACAAATAAAAGCATTAAAAGTATCTCAAAGTAGAAGAGAAGTCAAAATAAAGAAATATTGAACCTGATGTGAAGATGAGATAAATTCCAAATTTCTAAAAATCCTAATCCTAAATTCTAAGAGAGAGGAGAGAGCCTCTCTCTAAAAACTACATATAAAACTAAAAAGTGAATTATGAGTCTAATCTGAAGTGTCCCCTTCATTCCTCCACTATGCAGCCTTTAATCTGTGTTTTCTGAGCTTGAAACTGGGCCGGAAATAGCCCACGATTTGCTGTTTGCAAAATCTACCACGCTGATTTTCACAGATGCGACGCGTCCGCGTAGATGGCGCGTTCGCGTCGCCTATCTGTATGGCCAATATGGCAAATTATATATCAAATCAAAGTCCCGGACGTTAGCTTTCCAACGCAAGTAGAACCGCATCATTTGGACCTCTGTAGCTCAAGTTATGGTCGTTTTAGTGCGAGAGGGTCAGGCTGACAGCTTTGCAGTTTCTTCAACTTCTTGTATTCCTTCCACTTTTGCATGCTTCCTTTCCATCCTCTAAGCCATTCTTGCCCTGTAATCCCTGAAATCACTTAACACACATATCAAGGCATCTAATGGTAATAAGAAAGGATTAAATAAAAGAAAATAAAAGCCAAAGAAGCATGTTTTCAATCATAGCACAGAGTCAGGAAGGCAAATGTAAAACCATGCAAATAGTATGAATAAGTGGGTAAAGAGTTGATAAAATCCACTCAATTAAGCATAAGATAAACCATAAAATAGTGGTTTATCAACCTCCCCACACTTAAACAATAGCATGTCCTCATGCTAAGCTCAAGAGAAACTATAAAGAGATGAAGAGGAATGATAGAATGTATGAGATGCAACCTATGAATGCAACTAAATATAAAATGTTTCTACCTACTTGGTTAAAAATAAATAGGTTCTCCAAGACAAACATAAATCAGATTTTACTAATTCAAATCATACAGTGAAAACAAGTAAACTTGTAAGAAGATAGCTCATGAAAGCAGGGAACATAGAATCAAGCATTGAACCCTCACTGGTAGTGTATATCACTCTAACTCTCAAGTGTCTAGGGTCAATTTTCTCAATTCTCTACTAATCTTGCTTTCTCTAGCTTGCTCTTCATCTAACAATCAACAAAAATTTAATGTACCAATACACAAATCAAGAGGTCTTTTAAGGGTTGTAATGGGGTTAGGGTCAAGGTAGGATTGTATTTGGCCAAGTGGACTAAAATTTGAATCCTTAATTAACATAAACTTCCCACCTAACTTAAGACAATCCATTTAATTAAAATGCAAAATCTAACTTCCCATTAACTGTGCTTTCCACATGTTCATGCATTCTAACATTGAGTTTAGTATATATGCATTAATACCAACACTTACTTTAGGGCATTTTGTCCCCTTTTATTAATTGCTCTTTTCTTTTTCTCTCTTTGTTTTCTTCTTTTTATTTTTCTCAATGCATATGATTAAAGTATTGAATGCAATAATATGTGCTCAACTATTATTTTGCATATTTTCACTAAAATATACAACACCCAATTATTCAAACAAAATAATTTCAAACCCAACTTCCCCACACTTAAATCATGAGCACTTTTACTAGTCTAAGCTAACCAAGGATTCAAATTAAGGACATTATTGTTTTTTGCTTAGAGTTAGTAATGAACTAAAGTAAAGAACAAATGGGTATATTAGGCTCAAATTGGTTTGCAAAGGATAATGAAAGGGTAAGGCCATATGGGTATGTAAATTTAGTGAAACAAAGGCCTCAATCATATCAGTGCATGCATACATCAAACAATGGAAATATAGAATTAGGCAAGATAAAGATCACAATTTTAGAGAGAGAAACACACATCAAAAATAAAATATTGGTTGATAGAATGCAACCAATCAAATAGGCTCAAAATCTCACTGGTTTTGTGTGTTCGAGCTCTAAGATATGTTCCAAAATAATATTTCTTCAAACAAGTTTTTCAAAAAGTTTTATTCAAATTAGTAAAATACTATAAAAATTTCTTGAAAAATAAAATATTACTTTAACCAAGTGGTAAAATTTGCACAAAAAAAATAAACATGCAATCAAACATGCAAATGCAACAATGAAAAACAAAAATTGGTGTTGAGAAGGAACTAACTAACCCATGGAGATCGGTATCGACCTCCCCACACTTAAAGATTGCACCATCCTCGATGCATGCTGAGTTGTGCAGGTGGATGTGGGTTACAGTTCCTCAGCTAGTGCTCTTTTGTGTTCCTCTCCTTGCCGGTGGTTTGGGAGTAGCTTTCTCTCTTTACCCTTCTTGGTGGCCATCCTGGAAAGGGAAAAAGGAAAGTAACAAGTAAAGCTAGGGGATCCAGCAAGGAAGAGAGCGGGAAAGGTGGTAATTGGTGCACGAAATCACAATCACACTTTTGCAATTCCGCACAACTAACCAGCAAGTGCACTGGGTCGTCCAAGTAATACCTTACGTGAGTAAGGGTCGATCCCACGGAGATTATCGGCTTGAAGCAAGCTATGGTTATCTTGTAACTCTTAGTCAGGATATCAATAATTCTCAGATTTAATTGTAAAAAGTAAAAGAACATGAAATAAATACTTGTTTTGCAGTAATGGAGAACAGGTTGAGGTTTTGGAGATGCTATATCTTTTGAATCTCTACTTTCCTACTGTCTTCTTCTTCATGCACGCAAGGCTCCTTTCATGGCAAGCTGTATGTTGGGTTTCACCGTTGTCAATGGCTACCTCCCATCCTCTCAGTGAAAATGTTCAACGCACGCTGTCACCGCACGGCTAATCATCTGTCGGTTCTTGATCATGTCGGAATAGAATCCAGTGATTCTTTTGCGTCTGTCACTAACACCCAACACTCGCAAGTTTGAAGCTTGTCACAGTCATTCAATCCTCGGATCCTACTCAGAATACCATAGACAAGGTTTAGACTTTCCGGATTCTCAAGAATGGCCGCCAATGGGTTCTAGCTTATACCACGAAGATTTTGCTTATGGAATCCAAGAGATACACACTCAAACGAAGGTAGAACAGAGGTGGTTGTTAGACACACGTTCATAGGTGAGAATGGTGATGAGTGTCACGGATCATCACATTCATCAGGTTGAAGAACAAGTGGTATCTTAGAATAGAAGCAAGCGTGATTGAATGAAAAATAGTAGTAATTGCATTAATCCATCAAGACACAGCAGAGCTCCTCACCCCCAACCATGGGGTTTAGAGACTTATGCCATAGAAGATACAATATAAAACATGTAATGTGTCATGAGATGAAGATACAATAGCAAAAAGTCCTATTTATAGTGAACTAGTGACCTAGGATTTACAAGAATGAGTAAATGACGTAAAAATCCACTTTCAGGGTCCACTTGGTGTGTGCTTAGGCTGAGCATTGAAGCTTTCATGTGTAGAGACTTTTCCTGGAGTTAAACGCCAGCTTTTGTGCCGTTTGGGCGTTTAACTCCAACTTTTGTGCCAGTTCCGGCGTTAAACGCCGGGAATTCTGAAGCTGATTGGGAATGCCAGTTTGGGCCATCAATTCTTGGGAAAAGTATGGACTATTATATATTACTGAAAAGCCCAGGATGTCTACTTTCCAACGCATTTGAAAGCGCGCCAATTGGGCTTCTTTAGCTCTAGAAAATCCACTTCGAGTGCTGGGAGGTCAGAATCCAACAGCATCTGCAGTCCTTTTTCAGCCTCTGAATCAGATTTTTGCTCAGGTCCCTCAATTTCAGCCAGAAAATACCTGAAATCACAGAAAAACACACAAATTCATAAAAAAGTCTAGAAAAGTAAATTTTAATTAAAAACTAAAAAAATATAATAAAAACTAACTAAAAGATACTAAAAATAAACTAAAAACAGTGCCAAAAAGCGTATAAATTATCCGCTCATCACAACACCAAACTTAAATTGTTGCTTGTCCCCAAGCAACTGAAAATCAAATAGGATAAAAAGAACAGAACATACTATAGACCCTAAAATATCAATGAAACTTAGCTCCAATTAGATGAGCGGGACTAGTAGCTTTTTGCCTCTGAACAGTTTTGGCATCTCACTTTATCCTTTTAAGTTTAGAACGATTGGCATCTATAGGAACTCAGAATTCAGATAGTGTTATTGATTCTCCACTACAAAAAAAGGCCTATGGTCACGGTAAAAAACCGTGACCATAGCTAATAAAAAGGGTGACCATAGATCTATGGTCACGGTTTTGGACCTATGGTCACGGTTTCTTACCGTGGCCTATTCTCTCGTGGCCATAGGTCTATGGTCATGGTTTTTTTATCTATGGTCACGGTTTTTATTGTCACGGTTTCAATTTTCAAAATTTGACACTTTAGGCCACGTTTTTTTACCGTGACCATAGGTTAATCTATGGTCACGGTAAAAAACCATGACCATACCCTTATCTATGGTCACGGTTTTCACCGTGACCATAGCCTCTATGGTCACCCCTTCTTAAAACCGTGACCATAGATAAGACTATGGTCACGGTTTTCACCGTGGCCATAGCCTCTATGGTCACCCCTCCTTAAAACCATGACCATAGCCCAACCTATGGTCACGGTTTTCACCGTGGCCATAGATTCTATGGTCACCCCACTTAAAACCGTGACCATAGCCCTATCTATGGTCATAATTTTTCACCATGGCCATAGTCTCTTTGGTCACCCTCCTTAAAACCGCGACTACAGCCCTATCTATGGTCACGGTTTTCACCGTGGCCATAGTCTCTATGGTCACCCCCTCTTTAAAACCGTGACCATAGCCTATCTATCGTCACGGTTTTTTACCATGGACATAGACTCTACGGTCACCCCCTCCTTAAAACCGTGACCATAGCCCTATCTATGGTCACGGTTTTTTACCATGGCCAAAAACTCTATGGTCACCCTCCTTAAAACCGTGACCATAGACCATCTATGGTCACGGTTTTTCACCGTGGCCATAGCTTCTTTGCCCTATCTATGGTCACGGTTTTTCATCGTGGCCATAGCCTCTATGGTCACCCCTCAAAACCGTGACCATAGCCCTATCTATGGTCACGGTTTTTTAAAACGGTGACTATAGCCTGTTGTTGTTTATGAGATTTAATTTATTTTAAATTATAATCACATCCCAAATTGATAATAATCACAAAATAAATCTAAAAATAAGAAATTAAAAAAATCTAAATCATAAAAGTTTCATTATAAGATAGATCAGATATGTTTAATCTTTAGTCTAAACAACACAAATCCAAATAGAGTGAAATTTTTCCAATTACATGTACTACTTTCAAAAGTACATAACACATCAAAATATTACATTTACATAACTAATTAAGGTCATTGTAAGACCCATCCCATGTGATATTTGTATGGAACATATTTTCTTCATCACATCATGTCTTCCTGCACGTAAAAGAAATAAACATGTTAAATATCTTGCAAAAATGGTTTTGATGATGCAATACATATGCAGCAAAAGAAGGGAATATTCATCCACAGTAACACTCAAGAATTATTCACAACCATCATTCACTTCAAACAGCTACTATTGCAAGAATGCAGCAGTAGTGATAGCTTAGACTCAAAAATTCATCAAAGTTATCACTGCTGCACAAATAATTCAGAATTTGTTCATTCCAGCAGCAGCCAACACAAGAACAAGGCAGCAATAATACTATGCAGCAGCATCATATAAACCAGTTTAGCACAAAAGTAAATCAATGAAACAGCAACATAGGATCAATAACAGTTTAAACCTAATCAACAGCACCAAGTAAACTAATTTAGCACAGAACAGATCAATAAACCAGCAGCATGAAACTAAATTAGAATAGGGCAAGTCATTACGAGCACAGGAAAATCAATTTCAGATAGAATAAACATCAGAGTTCAAACCTAAATCCACTATAAAATCAATTGACTACCTAACCACCTAATTCAACTAAGCTAACCAAATCAAATAGCAGCCTAATATATCAAGATAAATGTTTCCATTAGGTGCTCTGCTTTATTAAAGCATTACTATGCTACTCTAAGGATCAAGTACATCTCAATAAAAATCTTGTGATGTGCAGCTACCAATATCTTCTTCAAACCTTCCTGCCCAATACTCTGAAGAAACAAAAAATGTGCCAAACTTCACCTCAATAAAGTTGATACAAAATTCTCATCATAAGCTTCAAAATTCAAATTGCAATATTAACAAACTTGACTCATTGTTCACTGCTTGCATCATACAATAATATAAAAAATTTATATTTATATCTTTCTTGAAATTTTGGGAAAGGGGGGAAGGGAATGTTCTTAAAATTAAAACGATAACATTAAAAACTTGTTTCACTGATTAGAATAAAGTATTAAATTAGCAAATTAGAAAACTTAGCTAATTGAAATTATGAGATCAAATGCTCATTAAAATTGAAATTATGACATCAAACTGAAAAAACTTAGCTAATTGTAAAAACTAAACTAATTAAATTGAAAAGAAAAGAAAGAAACTTACTTGGAATACTCAATGGTATGAATGAGTGCTGACACGAAGAGCTTTGAGGGCTATGCACACCAGCGGGGCTGATGCCCAGCTTCACGGGTTGGAGCAAGACTTCGACGGACGGTGGCCTTCGAAGCTGGTGACCGGCGACTGGGTTTTGCCTGTAACATACAACAAAAATCCTCAGGCCTCAGCAACCAATGACAAAATAAGTTAAGCTCAGCAACAAAAATGCTCACCAAACAAATCATGAATAGAATAACAATAAGCTCAGCAAGCAAATAATAACCTCAAAAAAAATCATGAACAGAAAATCAGAAATAACAACCAAATCACGAATAGAGTAACAATAAGCTCAACAAACAATAAGCTCATCAAGCAAATAATAACTTGGGCAAAAAAATCATGAAGAGAAAATAAGAAAAAACAAATAAATCTATTCCAGCAAACAATAACCTCAGAAAATCCAGCTACTCAGCAAATGAATTACTAACAAATTACTAACAATAACCTAAGCTAATCCAGCTAATCAGAAAATCAACTTCTAAACCCTAAACCAGCAAACAGACGCCGAGGAAATGGCTGCAAAGTTTGTGAACAGATTATTACTTACCGACGGCGAGGAGGAAGGTGAGCAACAACGACGGTAGAGGAGGTGACACCAGCGAACACAGAGAAGGTGAGCTCGGTGACGACAACGGTGGACGAAATTGTGATCCATGCTCTTTGTACTTGTATAAAATTTAATAATTGGCTCTATTTGAATTCACAACTCCGTTCAACTAACCAGCAAGTGTACTGGGTCGTCCAAGTAATAAACCTTACGCGAGTAAGGGTCGATCCCACAGAGATTGTTGGTATGAAGCAAGCTATGGTCACCTTGTAAATCTCAGTTAGGCAGATTAAATGGATTTATGGATTTTCGAATAATTAATAATAAAATAGAAGATAAAAAGGGATAGAATTACTCATGTAAATCAATAGTGGGAGTTTCAGATAAGTGCATGGAGATGCTGTGCTCCTCTTGAATCTCTACTTTCTCATTGCTTTCATCCAATCCTTCTTACTCCTTTCCATGGCAAGTTGTATGTAGGGCATCACCATCATCAATGGCTACTTTCAATCCTCTCGGGAAAATGGTCCTATGCGCTGTCACTGCACGGCTAATCGTCTGGAGGCATCACCCTTGGTTGATAGCTACATCCCATCCTCTCAGTGAAAATGGTCCAAATGCTCTGTCACAGAACGGCTAATCATCTGTCGGTTCTCAATCAGGTTGGAGTAGAATCCATTGATTCTTTTCCGTCTGTCACTAACGCCCAGCCTTCAGGAGTTTGAAGCTCGTCACAGTCATTCAATACCGGAATCCTACTCGGAATACCACAGACAAGGTTAGACTTTCCGGATTCCCAGGATCCTACTCGGAATACCACAGACAAGGTTAGACTTTCCGGATCCCCATGAATGCCGCCATCTATCTAGCTTATACCACGAAGATTCTGTTGGGGAATCTAATAGATATGCGCCCGGCCTAAGGTAGAACGGAAGTGGTTGTCAGTCACACGCGTTCATAGGTGAGAATGATGATGAGTGTCACGGATCATCACATTCATCAAAGTGTTGTGCAACGTATATCTTGGAATAAGAATAAAGAGAATTGAATAAAAAGTAATAGTAATTGTATTGAAGCTTGAGGTACAGCAGAGCTCCAACCCTTAATCTATGGTGTGCAGAAACTCCACCGTTGAAAATACATAAGTGAAAGGTTCAGGCATGGCCGAATGGCCAGCCCCCTAAAACGTGCTCAATGGCCTCCTAAGATGAAGAACAAAACTGAGACCAAAGATGAAACGTGGTAAAAAGACATCTAATACAATAGTTAAATGTTCTATTTATAATAAACTAGCTCCTAGGGTTTACATGAGTAAGTAATTGATGCATAAATTCACTTCCGGGGCCCACTTGGTGTATGCTTGGGCTGAGCTTGATCTATCCACGAGCTGAGACTTCTCTTGGAGTTGAACTCCAAGTTATGACGTGTTTTGGGCGTTCAACTCCGGATCATGACGTTTTTCTGGCGTTTAACTCCAGACAGCAGCATGTACTTGGCGTTCAACGCCAAGTTACGTTGTCAATTCCCGAATAAAGTATGGACTATTATATATTGCTGAAAAGCTCTGGATGTCTACTTTCCAACGCCGTTGAGAGCGCGCCAATTAGAGTTCTGTAGCTCCAGAATATCCATTTCGAGTGCAGGGAGGTCAGATTTCAACAGCATCAGCAGTCCTTTTGTCAGCCTTTTTCAGAGTTTTGCTCAAGTCCCTCAATTTCAGCCAGAAATTACCTGAAATCACAGAAAAACACACAAACTCATAGTAAAGTCCAGAAATGTGAATTTAACATAAAAACTAGTGAAAACATCCCTAAAAGTAGCTTAAACTTGCTAAAAACTACCTAAAAACAATGCCAGAAAGCGTTTAAATTATCCGCTCATCACAACACCAAACTTAAATTGTTGCTTGTCCCCAAGCAACTGAAAATCAAATAGGATAAAAAGAAGAGAATATACTATAAATTCCAGAATATCAATGAATATTAATTATAATTAGATGAGCGGGACTTGTAGCTTTTTGCTTCTGAACAGTTTTGGCATCTCACTTTTTCCTTTGAAGTTCAGAATAATTGGCTTCTCTAGGAACTTAGAATTTTGGATAGTGTTATTGACTTTCCTAGTTAAGCATGTTGATTCTTGAACACAGCTACTTATGAGTCTTGGCCGTGGCCCTAGGCACTTTGTTTTCCAGTATTACCACCGGATACATAAATGCCACAGACACATAACTGGGTGAACCTTTTCAGATTGTGACTCAGCTTTGCTATAGTCCCCAGTTAGTGGTGTCCAGAGCTCTTAAGCACACTCTTTTGCTTTGGATCACGACTTTAACCATTCAGTCTCAAGCTTTTCACTTGGACCTTCATGACACAAGCACATGGTTAGGGACAGCTTGATTTAGCCGCTTAGACCTGTATTTAATTTCCTTAGGCCCTCCTATCCATTGATGCTCAAAGCCTTGGATCCTTTTTACCCTTGCCTTTTGGTTTTAAGGGTTATTGGCTTTTTCTGCTTGCTTTTTCTTTTTCTTTCTATTTTTTTCTGCCACTTTTTTTTTCGCAAGCTTTTGCTACTCACTGCTTTTTCTTGCTTCAAGAATCAATTTCATGATTTTTCAGATCATCAATAACATTTCTCTTTGTTCATCATTCTTTCAAGAGCCAACAATTTTAACATTCATAAACAACAAGATCAAAAGACATATGCACTGTTCAAGCATTCATTCAGAAAACAAAAGTATTGTCACCACATCAATATAATTAAATTAAATTCAAGGATAAATTCGAAATTCATGTACTTCTTGTTCTTTTGAATTAAAACATTTTTCATTTAAGAGAGGTGAAAGATTAATGGATTTTATTCATAGCTTTAAGGCATGGTTACATACTAATGATCATGAAGTAAAGACACAAAACATAGATAAACACAACATTAAAAACCGAAAACAGAAAGAAATAAAGAACAAGGAATGAATCCACCTTTAGTGGCGTCTTCTTCTTGAAGGACCAATGATGTTCTTAAGCTCTTCTATGTCCCTTCCTTGCCTTTGTTGCTCCTCCCTCATTGCTCTTTGATCTTCTCTTATTTCTTGGAGAATGATGGAGTGCTCATGATGTTCCACCCTTAATTGTTCAACATTGTGGCTTAAAACTTCTAAGGAAGTGTTGAGTTGTTCCCAATAGTTGTTGGGAGGAAAGTGCATCCCTTGAGGCATCTCAGGGATTTCTTGATGATGAGCTTCCTCATGCATCTCTTGAGAACCGTGAAGGGTCTCTCTTGCTTGCTCCATCCTCTTCTTGGTGATGGGCTTATCCTCTTCAATGGAGATGTCTCCTTCTATGATAACTCCAGCTGAGTAACATAGATGGCAAATAAGGTGAAGAAAAGCTAGCCGTGCCATGGGTGAAGGCTTGTCGGCTATTTTGTAGATTTCATTGGAGATGACCTCATGAACTTCTACTTCCTCTCCAATCATGATGCTATGAATCATGATGGCCCGATCCACAGTAACTTCAGATCGGTTGCTAGTGGGAATGATGGAGCGTTGAATGAACTCCAACCATCCTCTAGCCACAGGCTTGAGGTTCAGTCTTCTTAGTTGGACTGGCTTGCCTTTGGAGTCTCTCTTCCATTGAGCTCCTTCCACACATATGTCCATAAGGACTTGGTCCAACCTTTGATTAAAGTTGACCCTTCTAGTGTAGGGGCGTTCATCTCCTTGCATCATGGGCAAGTGGAATGCCAGCCTCACATTTTCCGGACTAAAATCTAAGTATTTACCCCGAACCATTGTGAGATAATTCTTTGGATTCGGGTTCATACTTTGATCATGGTTCCTAGTGATCCATGCATTGGCATAGAACTCTTGAACCATTAAGATTCCGACTTGTTGCATGGGGTTGGTTAGGACTTCCCAACCTCTTCTTCGGATTTCATGTCGGATCTCCGGATACTCATTTTTCTTGAGCTTGAAAGGGACCTCAGGGATCACCTTCTTCTTTGCCACAACATCATAGAAGTGGTCTTGATAGGTCTTGGAGATGAATCTTTCCATCTCCCATGACTCGGAGGTGGAAGCTTTTGTCTTCCCTTTTCCTTTTCTAGAGGATACTCCAGCCTTAGGTGCCATTGATGGTAATGGAAAAACAAAAAGCTTATGCTTTTACCACACCAAACTTAAAATATTGCTTGCCCTCGAGCAATAGAAGAAAGAAGAGAAGAAGAAGAAGAAGAGAATATGGTAGAGAGGGAGAGAGGTAGGTTCGGCCAAGTGGGAGAAGAGGGGGTTGTGTTGTGTTAAAATGAAGTAGAATGGAAGGGTATTTATAGGTAGAGGGGGGAGTGTATGTTCGGCCATTTAGGGTGGGAATAGGTGGGAAAATGGTTTTGAATTTTTGAAGGTAGGTGGGGTTTATGGGGAAGAGTGGATGGATGTGAGTGGTGAAGGGGTGATTGGGAAGAGGAATTGAGGTGATTGGTGAAGAGTGTTGGGAAGTGTGACATGGGGAAGAGTAATCACAAAAACTAGGATTAGGAGGTAAGGTGGGAATATGGTAGGTGGGGATCCTGTGGGGTCCACAGATCCTAAGGTGATCCTGTGGGGTCCACAGATCCTGAGGTGTCAAGGAATTCCATCCCTGCACCAAATAGGCATGTAAATTGCCTTTGCACACCATTCTGGCGTTTAAACACCCATTGGTGCACATTCTGGGTGTTCAACGCCCATGTAAAGCATGTTTCTGGCGTTGAACGCCAGTTTCATGCTTGTTACTGGCGTTCAGCGCCAGCTTTTCTTCTCTGGGCACATTCCTGGCGTTCAGCGCCAGAATGTTGCTTGTTTCTGGCGTTCAGCGCCAGAATGATGCTCTGTTCTGGCGTTGAACGCCGGCCAGATGCATCTTACTGGCGTTTAACGCCAGCCTGTGCTTCCTCCAGGGTGTGATTTTTTTCTTCTGCTGTTTTTGATTCTGTTTTTAATTTTTATGATTTTTTTCGTGACTTCTCATGATCATGTACCTAATAAAACACAAAATAACAATAATATAGAATAAAATAAAAATTAGATAAATAAAATTGGGTTGCCTCCCAACAAGCGCTTCTTTAATGTCAATAGCTTGGCAGTGGCTCTCATGGAGCCACAAGGTGATCAGGTCAATGTTGTATAGTCCCAACACCAAACTTAGAGTTTGGATATGGGGTCTTGACACCAAACTTAGAGTTTGGTTGTGGCCTCACAACACCAAACTTAGAGTTTGACTGTGTGGGCTCTTCTTGACTCTGAACTGAGAGAAGCTCTTCATGCTTACTCTCTTTTGTCACAGAGGGATGGCCATGTGCCTTAAACACAAGGTAGTCCCCATTCAATTGAAGGACTAATTCTCCTCTGTTGACATCTATCACAGCTCCTGCTGTGGCTAGGAAAGGTCTTCCAAGGATGATGCAATCATCCTCTTCCTTCCTAGTGTCTAAGATTATGAAATCAGCAGGGATGTAAAGGCCTTCAACCTTTACTAACACGTCCTCTACTATTCCATAAGCTTGTCTCAATGACTTGTCTGCCAATTGTAATGAGAACAAGGCAGGTTGTACCTCAATGATCCCCAGCTTCTCCATTACAGAGAGGGGCATAAGATTTATCCCTGACCCCAGATCACATAAAGCTTTTTCAAAGCTCATGGTGCCTATGGTGCAAGGTATTAAGAACTTGCCAGGATCCTGTTTCTTTTGAGGTAGAATTTTCTGAATCCAAGTATCCAGTTCATTAATGAGCAAGGGAGGTTCACTTTCCCAAGTCTCATTACCAAATAACTTGGCATTCAGCTTCATGATAGCTCCTAAATATTGAGCAACTTGCTCTCCAGTCACATCTTCATCCTCCTCAGAGGAAGAATAGTCTTCAGAGCTCATGAATGGCTGAAGGAGATTTAATGGAATCTCTATGGTCTCTATATGAGCCTCATATTCCTCTGGATCCTTAATAGGAAACTCCTTCTTGCTTGAGGGACGTCCCAGGAGGTCTTCCTTACTAGGATTTTTGTCCTCCTCCTCCCTTGTGCATTCGGCCATATTGACTATTTCAATGGCCTTGCACTCTCCTTTTGGATTCTCTTCTGTATTGCTTGGGAGAATACTGGGGGGAGTTTCAATGACTTTCTTACTCAGCTAGCCCACTTGTGCCTCTAGATTTCTGATGGAGGATCTTGTTTTACTCATGAAACTGAAAGTGGCTTTTGACAGATCAGAGACTATATTGGCTAAATTAGAAGTGTTTTGTTCAGAATTCTCTGTCTGTTGCTGAGAAGATGATGGATATGGCTTGCTATTGCTCAGCCTATTGCGTCTACCATTGTTAAAGCCTTGTTGAGGCTTCTATTGATCCTTCCATGAGAAATTTGGATGATTTCTCCATGATAAGTTATAGGTGTTTCCATAAGGTTCACCCATGTAATTAACCTCTGCCATGGCAGGGTTCTCAGGATCATAAGCTTCTTCAGAAGCTACCTCTCTAGTACTGTTGGATGCATGTTGCCATCCATTCAGATTTTGAGAGATCATGTTGACCTGTTGAGTCAACACTTTGTTCTGAGCCAATATGGCATTCAGAGCATCAATTTCAAGAACTCCTTTCTTCTGAGGTATCCCATTATTCACGGAATTTCTTTCAGAAGTGTACATGAATTGGTTGTTTGCAACCATGTCAATGAGCTCTTGAGCCTCTTCAGGCGTTTTCTTTAGGTGAATAGATCCACCTGCAGAATGGTCCAATGACATTTTCGAAAATTCAGATAGACCATAATAGAATATATCTAATATGGTCCATTCTGAAAACATGTCAGATGGATATCTTTTGGTCAGCTGCTTGTATCTTTCCCAAGCTTCATAGAGGGATTCACCATCTTTTTGTTTGAAGGTTTGAACATCCACTCTCAGCTTGCTCAGCTTTTGAGGAGGAAAGAATTTATCCAAGAAGGCAGTGACCAGCTTATCCCCCAACCATATTCTAGCTCTGTCTCTTATAGCAAAAGGGAAAAGCATGAGTCTTTAGACTTCAGGATCAACTCCATTCGTCTTTACAGTCTCACAGATCTGTAAGAACTCAGTTAAAAACTGATAAGGATCTTCAGATGGAAGTCCATAAAACTTGCAGTTTTGTTGCATTAAAGCAACTAGTTGAGGCTTAAGCTCAAAATTATTGGTTCCAATGGCAGGAATGGAGATGCTTCTTCCATCAAATTTGGACGTTGGCTTTGTGAAGTCACCAAGAATTCTCCTTGCATTATTATTGTTTTCGGCTGCCATCTCCTTCTCTTGTTCGAAAATTTCTGAAAGGTTACTTCTGGATTATTGTAATTTAGTTTCTCTTAATTTTCTCTTCAGAGTCCTTTCAGGTTCTGGATCAATTTCAACAAGAGTGCCTTTTTCCCTGTTCCTGCTCATATGAAAGAGAAGAAAACAAGAAAAGAAAGAGGAATCCTCTATGTCACAGTATAGAGATTCCTTTATGTTAGTAGAAGAAGAAAGGGGAGAAGAATGTGGAAGAGGAGATTCGGATAATTAGATGGAGAGAGGTGAAGAGAAGTGTTAGTAATTAAATAATTAAATAGAAGAAGAAAAGAGAAGGGAGATTTAGAAAATAATTTTGAAAAAAAGGGTTAGTAATTTTCGAAAATTAGAGATAAGATGTAATTGAAATTAAAATTTAAAATAATTAATTAATTAAAAATAATTTTGGAAAAAGAGAGAGGTATTTTCGAAAATTGAAGAGGGAAAAGTAGTTAGGGTGTTTTGAAAAAGATAAGAAACAAACAAAAAGTTGGTTAGTTGATTGAAAAAGATTTGAAATCAAATTTGAAAAAGATAAGAAGATAAGAAGTTAGATGAGATATTTTGAAATCAAATTTTGAAAAAGATAATATTTTTGAAAAAGATAAGATAAAAGATAAAAAGATCTAATTTTTAAAATGACTTAACTAACAAGAAACTACAAGATAAGATTCTAGAACTTAAAGATTGAACCTTTCTTAACAAGAAAGTAACAAACTTCAAATTTTTGAACCAATCACATTAATTGTTAGCTAATTTTCGAAAATATGATATAAAGATAAGAAAAAGATTTTGAAAATATTTTGAAAAAGATTTTTGAATTTTTCGAAGAATAAAAAAAGAATGAAAAAGATATGATTTTTGAAAAAGGATTTTTGAAAAGATAAGATTTTTAAAATTGAAATTTTGACTTGACTTGTTAGAAACAACTAATTTTAAAAATTTTTTGACCAAGTCAACCCAAAATTTCGAAAATTTGGAGGGAAATAAGGAAAAGATATTTTTTTTATTTTTGAATTTTTAATTATGAGAGAGAAAAACAACAAAATTACTCAATGCATGAAATTTTTAGATCAAAATAATGAATGCATGCAAGAATGCTATGAATGTCAAGATGAACACCAAGAACACTTTGAAGATCATGATGAACATCAAGAATATAATTTTGAAAATTTTTTTGATGCAAAGAAAACATGCAAGACACCAAACTTAGAAATTTTTAATGCTTGGAAAATATGAATGCAAAGATGCACATGAAAAACAAGAAAACATCAAGATCAAACAAGAAGACTTATCAAGAACAACTTGAAGATCATGAAGAACACTGTGAATGCATGGAATTTTCGAAAAATGCAAGAAAAAATTTTTAAAGCATGCAATTGACACCAAACTTAAAAATTGACTCAAGACTCAAACAAGAACACAAAAAATTTTTTATTTTTATGATTTTCTAAATTTTTTTTTATTAATCTTTTTTTCGAAAATAATGTTAGGAAAAACGAAAAATAAAAGAAAAATTTTTGAAAAAGATTTTTGAAAAGAAAATTACCTAATCTGAGCAACAAGATGAACCGTCAGTTGTCCATACTCGAACAATCCCCGGCAACGGCGCCAAAAACTTGGTGGACGAAATTGTGATCCATGCTCTTTGTACTTGTATAAAATTTAATAATTAGCTCTATTTGAATTCACAACTCCGTTCAACTAACCAGCAAGTGTACTGGGTCGTCCAAGTAATAAACCTTACGCGAGTAAGGGTCGATCACACAGAGATTGTTGGTATGAAGCAAGCTATGGTCACCTTGTAAATCTCAGTTAGGCAGATTAAATGGATTTATGGATTTTCGAATAATTAATAATAAAATAGAAGATAAAAAGGGATAGAATTACTCATGTAAATCAATAGTGGGAGTTTCAGATAAGTGCATGGAGATGCTGTACTCCTCTTGAATCTCTACTTTCTCATTGCTTTCATCCAATCCTTCTTACTTCTTTCCATGGCAAGCTGTATGTAGGGCATCACCATCATCAATGGCTACTTTCAATCCTCTCGGGAAAATGGTCCTATGCGCTGTCACTGCACGGCTAATCGTCTGGAGGCATCACCCTTGGTTGATAGCTACATCCCATCCTCTCAGTGAAAATGGTCCAAATGCTCTGTCACAGCACGGCTAATCATCTGTCAGTTCTCAATCAGGTTGGAGTAGAATCCATTGATTCTTTTGCGTCTGTCACTAACGCCCAGCCTTCAGGAGTTTGAAGCTCGTCACAGTCATTCAATACCGGAATCCTACTCGGAATACCACAGACAAGGTTAGACTTTCCGGATTCCCAGGATCCTACTCGGAATACCACAGACAAGGTTAGACCTTCTGGATCCCCATGAATGCCGCCATCTATCTAGCTTATACCACGAAGATTCTGTTGGGGAATCTAAGAGATACGCGCCCGGCCTAAGGTAGAACGGAAGTGGTTGTCAGTCACGCGCGTTCATAGGTGAGAATGATGATGAGTGTCACGGATCATCACATTCATCAAAGTGTTGTGCACCGTATATCTTGGAATAAGAATAAAGATAATTGAATAAAAAGTAATAGTAATTGTATTGAAACTTGAGGTACAGCAGAGCTCCACACCCTTAATCTATGGTGTGCAGAAACTCCACCGTTGAAAATACATAAGTGAAAGGTTCAGGCATGGCCGAATGGCCAGCCCCCTAAAACGTGCTCAATGGCCTCCTAAGATGAAGAAGAAAACTGAGACCAAAGATGAAACGTGGTAAAAAGACATCTAATACAATAGTTAAATGTTCTATTTATAATAAACTAGCTCCTAGGGTTTACATGAGTAAGTAATTAATGTATAAATTCACTTCCGGGACCCACTTGGTGTAGCTTGGGCTGAGCTTGATCTATCCACGAGCTGAAACTTCTCTTGGAGTTGAACTCCAAGTTATGACGTGTTTTGGGCGTTCAACTCCGGATCATGACGTTTTTCTGGCGTTTAACTCCAGACAGCAGCATGTACTTGGCGTTCAACACCAAGTTACGTCGTCAATTCCCGAATAAAGTATGGACTATTATATATTGCTGGAAAGCTCTGGATGTCTAATTTCCAACGCCGTTGAGAGCGCACCAATTGGAGTTCTGTAGCTCCAGAAAATCCATTTCGAGTGTAGGGAGGTCAGATTTCAACAGCATCAGCAGTCCTTTTGTCAGCCTTATTCAGAGTTTTGCTCAAGTCCCTCAATTTCAGCCAGAAATTACCTGAAATCACAGAAAAACACACAAACTCATAGTAAAGTCCAGAAATGTGAATTTAACATAAAAACTAGTGAAAACATCCCTAAAAGTAGCTTAAACTTGCTAAAAACTACCTAAAAACAATGCCAAAAAGCGTATAAATTATCCGCTCATCAGACAACGACGCGGTGGGAGTTGTGGTGGTCGAACCCATCGCTGTGGTGGCTACAGGACATAGTAGCTGGTCGATTTGTGGCTTCTATGGACTATGGTCCTCAGAGAAGAAGAGAGGAGCGATGGAGGCTGTAGTGGTCGAACCCATTGCTGCGGTGGCTACAGGACGCAGCAGCTGCTCGATTCGTGGCTTCAATGGACTATGGTCCTCAGAGAAGAAGAGAGGAGCGATGGGGGCTGTGGTGGTCAAACCCATCGCTGCGGTGGCTACAGGACGCATGCAGCAGCTACTCGATTTGTGGCTTCTATGGACTATGGTCCTCAGAGAAGAAGAGAGGAGCGATGGGTTTGTGTATTTGTGAAGAGAGGAGCAATGGCTTCTAACAGACGGACATTGAAACGACGAGAGAGGGGAGGAGAGTGCGCGTGGCTGGGCAGGCACTATGGTTCTCTTATTTCTTTTAACCCTAACTTAGGAATTAGAAGATGATGAGGAGGGAATGGGGAAATTTGGGGAGGGAATGGGGAAATTTGGGGGGGGGGGGGACACTCTTTAGATGCACTCACTTTCTCGATTAGATAATAAGATTATTAGACAATACAAACATATCATTATAAGTTAAAATGATATTGTACATCTAAATATATTTCTTTTATTGGTTTTTCTAAAATTAATCATCGCATTACTAATAAGAAAAATCCACAACGAAGATGAAGATTTCATATTTTATATATAGTAACAATATAAAGGAAATGCACACAAACAAACACACACGGAAGTGTTGATTACAAAAAAAACTTAATTGGCTATCTAATTTTACATGAAAGTTTATGTGAATGGAATTTATTAAAATTTATAAAAATAATAATTACTTAAGAGTTAAGAATGTAACTGCCATGCTATTTAATAAAAATACTTGTATTTATTCAATTTTTGTGATGAATGCTGAATGGTTTAATTTGAGTAGTTTTTAAGGTGTGACAATACAAAAATTGAACGTCGATGTAATCTTTTTTTTGCACCGTATGTATATACATTAAATTAATTATATTCTTAAAAATGAATTTGCTAAATAGAAATTAAATAATAATAATAAAGATAATTTATTTAAATAAAATAATTAGCTTTCATATTTAGCAAATAGAACATAGATACCTTTAGGTCACTCTCAAAAACCGTGACCATAGATACCTTTAGGTCACTCTCAAAAACCGTGACCATAGACCCTTTTAGGTCACCCTTTCAAAAAACCGTGACCATAGACTCTTTTAGGCCACTCACCAAAACCGTGACCATAGACCCCTTTAGGCCACCCCACAAAACCGTGACCATAGACATCTTTTAGGCCACCCCCAAAACCGTGACCATAGACCACTTTAGGTCACCCCTCAAAACCGTGACCATAGACCCTTTTAGGTCACTGTTTTTGAAAAACCGTGACCATACACCCTTTTTGGTCACTGTAAAAAAACGTGACCATAGACCCCTTTAGGTCACCCCCAAAAACGTGACCATAGACCCTTTTAGGCCACCCCCCAAAACCGTGACCATAGACCACTTTAGGTCACTACCCAAAACCGTGACCATAGACCCTTTTAGGTCACCCTTTTTTGAAAAACCGTGACCATAGACCTTTTTTGGTCACTGTAAAAAACCGTGACCATAGACTCCTTTAGGTCACCCCCCAAAACCGTGACCATAGACCCTTTTAGGCCACCCTTTTATAAAAAACCGTGACCATAGGTACTCTATGGTCACCCTTTTTCTTAAAACCGTGACCATTGCTTTTTTTTGGTCACGGTAAAAAACTGTGCTCTATGGTCACGGTTTTTTACCGTGACCAAAAAAACCGTGGCCAGACCCAAAATGTTGTAGTGCTCCTAGTTAAGTATGTTGATTCTTGAACACAGCTACTTTATGAGTCTTGGCCATGGCCCAAAGCACTCTATTTTCCAGTATTATCACCGGATACATACATGCCACAGACATATAACTGGGTAAACCTTTTCAAATTGTGACTTAGCTTTGCTAGAGTCCCCAATTAGAGGTGTCTAGGGTTCTTAAGCACACTCTTTTTACTTTGGATCACGACTTTAACTGCTCAGTCTCAAGCTTTTCACTTGACACCTTCACGCCACAAGCACATGGTTAGTGACAGCTTGGTTTAGCCGCTTAGGCCAGGATTTAATTCCTTTAGGCCCTCCTATCCACTGATGCTCAAAGCCTTGGATCCTTTTTAGTATCCTTGCCTTTTGGTTTTAAGGGCTATTGGCTTTTTCTGCTTGCTCTCTTTTTTTTTATATTCACTGCTTTTTCTTGCTTCAAGAATCAATTTGATGATTTTTCATATCCTCAATAACATTTCTCCTTTTCCATCATTCTTTCAAGAGCCAACAAATTTAACATTCTTTAAACAAATTCAAAAGACATATGCACTATTCAAGCATTCATTCAGAAAACAAAAAGTATTATCACCACATCAAACTAATTCAACTAGTTTCAAAGATGAATTCGAAATCCTGTACTTATTGTTCTTTTGTGATTAAAGCATTTTTCGTTTAAGAGAGGTCATGGATTCATAGGACATTCATAGCTTTAAGACATGAACTTTAAATTTTATTAATCATGGAATAAGAACAAGACTCAAAAATAAATATAAGATAAGACCAATAGTAATAGAAAACAGAAAATTAAAAACAGAAATTTAAATGACTCTAAAATAGATTCCTAATGATAAAGGTTATCACAGAGTTAGGACTCAACAACCTTGATTTTGAGAAGTGGATGCTCCCTCAACTTGTGGGGTGTTTGACCCTTCAAGGGAGAGCTTCTGGCGCTTCAGCTTCTGTAGCTCACGCACTTGCTTCTCT
Organism: Arachis stenosperma; assembly: GCF_014773155.1. Classification (NCBI taxonomy): domain Eukaryota; kingdom Viridiplantae; phylum Streptophyta; class Magnoliopsida; order Fabales; family Fabaceae; genus Arachis; species Arachis stenosperma. The sequence continues at coordinate 69,544,638 of NC_080386.1, forward strand.
TGTTCCTTCAGTTATTTGCAGAGCATGCAATTTTGATTCTGCTGTTCTTCCTTAATTTGTTCCATAGCTTCTTGCAGCTTGGCAACAGATGCTTCTAGGCGTGCCCAATGGTCAAATTCAGGAAGCTTAGGGAGGAATTCCTGCGGCCTCCTTTTGATAGAGTTATCTTGCATTTGTCCTTCCATTGACTTATTGGTGATTGGATGTTTAATTGGGATGAATTCATCTACTCCCATCTTCACCCCAGCATCTTTACATAGCAAAGAGATTAAGCTTGGGTAAGCCAGTTTGGCTTCAGTGGAGTTCTTGTTTGCAATTGTGTAAATCTCACAAGAAATCAGATGATGAATCTCCACTTCTCTTCCCAGCATAATGCAATGAATCATCACTGCTCTCTTGACAGTGACCTCAGAACGGTTACTAGTGGGCAATTTAGAACGCCCAATGAAGTCTAGCCAACCTCTTGCAACTGGTTTGAGATCTTCCCTCTTGAGTTGGTTTGGGACACCTTTTTAATTGGTTGTCCACTTAGTTCCAGGGAGGCATATGTCCTCTAGAACTTGATCCAACCCTTTATCTGCTCTCACCATTCTCCTATTAAAGGATTCAGGATCATCTTGTAGTTGAGGCAGTTTGAAGACCTCTCTTATTTTGTCCAGATGGAAGTAAATAGTTCTTCCTCTGACCATGGTTCTGTAGGTATGGAAAGTAGTTCCAGTCATTCTCTGCTTATCTGTCAGCCACATATTTGAGTAGAATTCCTGAACCATGTTTCTTCCAACCTTTGTCTCAGGATTGGCTAGAATTTCCCATTGTCTATTTCGAATTTGCTCTTGGACCTCCGGATATTCGTCTTCTTTCAGATCGAATTTAACTTCTGGGATCACTGACCTTAGATCCATTATTTTGTGGTAATGGTCTGCATGTTCTTTGGTTAAGAACCTCTCTTGACTCCAAAGATTCTTTGGAGTATTCTCTTTCTTGCCTCTTGAATTGGATTGTTTTCATTTGGGAGCCACGGTCTTGATGAGCCTTAGCTTAGTGATCACGGAAAAGCACACCAAACTTAGAGGTTTGCTTGCCCTCAAGAAAAAGAAAGGAAAGGGGAGAGAGAGGAGGAGAAGGAAATACGAATGGTGAAGAGAGGGGGATGGCCGAATGTGTATTTATAAGGGAGGGGGAGGGATTTCGAAAGTTTTGAAAGAGATTTGAGAAGATATGGAAAGAATTTGAGAAAATACTTGAGTTTTTGAAGAAGATTTGGAAAGGATTTGAAAGAGATTTGAGAAATAATTTAGAAAATTGTTGGATTTTTAAAATTTAAGGGTGAATGATGAAAATTTGTAACATGTTTATATAGAAAATTATGGGTCAAAACATGAAAGTGTGAAAAAATTTGAAGTGGAAAGTAAAATCTCCTTCCCCTGCCTTTCTGGCGTTAAACGCCCAGAATGGTATCCATTCTGGCGTTTAATGCCCAATTGTTGGCCATTATGGGCGTTTAACACCCAGCCAGGCACCCTGGCTAGCGTTAAATGGCAGAAACCCCTTTATCACTGGGCGTTTTGCTGAACGCCCAGGATGCTGAAATTCTGGCATTAAACGCCCAGAATGGTGCCCATTCTGGCATTTAACGCCCAAAATGGTGCCTTTACTGGCGTTAAACGCCCAGAATGGTATCCATTCTGGCATTTAACGCCCAGAGTGCCCTTTACTGGCGTTTTCTTGCCAACAAGCTCCTTTTCTCTGCTTTTTTTTACTGAATCCTTCTGTAACTCTGTAAATTCCTTCAATTTCAATGATCAACCTTGAAGAATATATATCAAACTTTTATTAAGTAAAATAAATAACCTGCTAATGACTGGGTTGCCTTCCAGCAAGCGCTTCTTTATTGTCTTTAGCTGGACCTTTATTGAGACTCATTCAAGCCTCAGTTTTGAGCATTCCTGCTCAAAATTGCTTTCAAGATAATGTTTGATCCTCTGTCCATTAACAATGAACTTTTTGTCAAAATCAATATCCTGAAGCTCAACATATCCATATGGTGACACTCCTGTAATCACATACGGGCCCCTCCATCGAGATTTCAGTTTTCCTGGGAATAGTCTGAGCCTAGAGTTGAAGAGCAGAACTTTTTGTCCTGGCTCAAAGACTCTGGATGACAACTTCTTGTCATGCCACTTTTTTGCCTTTTCCTTAAATTTTTGCATTTTCAAAGGCACTGAGTCTGAATTCCTCTAGCTCATTTAGCTAGAGCAATCTTTTTTCACCAGCTAACTTAGCATCCAGGTTTAGGTATCTGGTTGCCCAGTAGGCTTTATGTTCCAGTTCCACGGGCATATGACAGGCCTTGCCATACACAAGTTGGTATGGAGAGGTTCCTATAGGAGTCTTGAATGATGTTCTGTATGCCCACAGAGCATCATCCAAGCTCTTTTCCCAATCCTTTCTACGGGCAATTACAGTCCGTTCCAGGATTCTTTTTAGCTCTCTATTAGAGACTTCAGCTTGCCCATTTGTCTGTGGATGATATGGAGTTGCTACTTTGTGGCTAATTCCATATTGGACCATAGCAGAGTACAGCTGTTTATTGCAGAAATGAGTGCCCCCACCACTGATTAGTACTCTGGGAACACCAAACCAGCTGAAGATGTGTTTCTGGAGGAATTTCAGCACGGTCTTGGTATCATTATTGGGTGTGACAATTGCTTCTACCCATTTAGATACATAGTCTACTACCACCAGAATATAAGTGTTTGAGTATGATGGTGGGAAGGGACCCATGAAGTCAATACCCCATACATCAAACAATTCAATCTCTAAGATCCCTTGTTGAGGCATGGCGTAACCATGAGGCAAGTTACCAGCTCTTTGGCAACTGTAACAGTTACGCACAAACTCTCGGGCATCCCTATAGAGAGTAGGCCAGTAGAAGCCACATTGGAGGATCTTAGTGGCTGTTCGCTCACTTCCGAAATGTCCCCCATACTGTGATCTATGGCAATGCCATAGGATCCTTTGTGCTTCCTCTCTAGGTACAAATCTGCGGATCATTCCGTCTGCACATCTCTTAAAGAGATATGGCTCATCGCATAGGTAGTACTTGACATCTGAAATTAATTTTTTTCTTTGCACCCTGCTATACTCCTGGGGTATGAACCTCACAACTTTATAGTTTGCAATGTTTGTAAACCATAGTTCTTCCTGAATGGCAAAGAGTTGCTCATCTGGAAAGGTCTCAGAGATCTCAGTAGAGGGGAGGGACGCCCCAGCTACTGGTTCTATCCGGGACAAGTGATCAGCTACCTGGTTCTCTGTCCCTTTTCTGTCTCTTATTTCTTTATCAAACTCTTGCAGAAGCAACACCCGTCTTATGAGCCTGGGTTTTGAATCCTGCTTTGTGAGTAAGTATTTAAGAGTAGCATGGTTAGTGTACACAATCACTTTTGATCCTACTAAATAGGATCTAAACTTGTCAATGGCATAAACCACTGCAAGTAACTCTTTTTCTGTGGTTGTGTAATTCTTCTGTGCGTTATTTAGAACATGACTAGCATAATAAATGACGTGCAGAAGCTTGTTGTGCCTCTGTCCCAACACTACACCAATAGCATGGTCACTGGCATCACACATTAATTCGAATGGTAATGTCCAGTCTGGTGCAGAGATGACTGGTGCTGTGACCAGCTTGGCTTTCAGGGTCTCAAACGCCTACAGACACTCTGTGTCAAACACAAATGGTGTGTCAGCAGGTAGCAGGTTGCTTAGAGATTTTGCAATTTTTGAAAAATCCTTTATAAACCTTCTGTAGAATCCTGCATGCCCCAGAAAGCTTCTGATTGCCTTAACATTGGCAGGTGGTGGTAATTTTTCAATTACTTCTACCTTTGCTTGATCCACCTCTATTCCTTTGCTTGAAATTTTGTGCCCAAGGACAATCCCTTCAGTCACCATAAAGTGACATTTCTCCTAGTTTAAGACCAGGTTAGTCTCTTGGCATCTTTTCAGGACAAGTGCTAGATGATCAAGACAGGAGTTGAATGAGTCTCCAAATACTGAGAAGTCATCCATAAAGACTTCCGGGAACTTCTCTACCATATCAGAGAAGATGGATAGCATGCACCTCTGAAAAGTTGCAGGTGCATTGCATAGACCAAAAGGCATTCTTCTGTAAACAAATACGCCAGAAGGACAGGTGAATGCTGTTTTCTCTTGATCTTGAAGGTCCACTGCAATTTGATTGTAGCCTGAATAGCCATCCAAAAAGCAGTAATAATCATGACCCGCTAGTCTTTCTAGCATCTGGTCTATGAATGGTAAAGGAAAATGATCCTTTCTGGTGGTTGTATTGAGCCTTCTGTAGTCAATACACAAACGCCACCCTGTAACTGTTCTTGTAGGAACCAGTTCATTCTTTTTATTATGAACCACTGTCATGCCTCCCTTCTTGGGGACAACTTGAACAGGGCTCACCTAGGGGCTATCAAAAATAGGATAAATAATCCCAGCCTCTAATAACTTAGTGACCTCTTTCTGCACCACCTCCTTCATGGCTGGATTTAGCCGCCTTTGTGGTTGAACCACTGGCCTGGCATTATCCTCCAATAGGATCTTGTGCATGCATCTTGCTGGGCTAATGCCCTTAAGATCACTTATGGACCATCCAAGAGATGTCTTGTGTGTCCTTAGCACTTGAATTAGTGCTTCCTCATCCTGTGAATTTAAAGCAGAGCTTATGATCACTGGAAAAGTGTCACCTTCTCCCATAAATGCATACTTCAGGGATGGTGGTAGTGGTTTGAGCTCAGGTTTGGGAGGCTTATCCTCTTCCTGAGGAATTTTCAGAGGTTCTTTTATTTCCTCTGGTTCCTCCTGATCAGGCTGAACATCTTTAAAGATGTCCTCTAGCTCTGATTCGAGACTCTCAGTCATATTGATCTCTTCCACCAAAGAGTCAATAATATCAGTGCTCATGCAGTCATTTGATGTGTCTGGATGCTGCATAGCTTTGACAGTATTCAACTTGAACTCATCCTCATTGACTCTCAGGGTCACTTCCCCTTTTTGTACATCAATAAGAGTGCGTCCAGTTGCTAGGAAAGGTCTTCCTAGGATGAGAGTTGCACTCTTGTGCTCCTTGGTGCACGAAATTGTGATCACTACTTTTCACAACTCAAATAATCCCTAGTAATGGCTCCAAAGACTTGGTGCTCAATACCATGGCATAAACACAACTTCGCACAACTAACCAGCAAGTGCACTGGGTCGTCCAAGTAATAAACCTTACGCGAGTAAGGGTCGATCCCACGGAGATTGTTGCTATGAAGCAAGCTATGGTCACCTTGTAAATCTCAGTCAGGCAGACTCAAATGGGTATAGTGATAAACGAATAAAGCATAAAGATAAAGATAGAGATACTTATGTATATCATTGGTGAGAGCTTCAGATAAGCGAATGAAGATGCCTTCCCTTCCGTCTCTCTGCTTTCCTACTGTCTTCATCCAATCCTTCTTACTCCTTTCCATGGCAAGCTCATGTAGGGTTTCACCGTTGTCAGTGGCTACCTCCCATCCTCTCAGTGAAAACGTTGCCTATGCTCTGTCACAGCATGGGTAATCAGCTGTCGGTTCTCGGTCAGGCCGGAATAGAATCCATCGATCCTTTTGCGTCTGTCACTAACGCCCCGCCTGCTAGGAGTTTGAAGCACGTCACAGTCATTCAATCATTGAATCCTACTCAGAATACCACAGACAAGGTTAGACCTTCCGGATTCTCTTGAATGCCGCCATCAGTTCTCGCCTATACCACGAAGACTCTGATCTCACGGAATGGCTGGCTCGTTTGTCAGGCGAGCACTCGGTTGTCAGGCGATCAACCATGCATCGTGTATCAGGAATCCAAGAGATAAACACTAGAGCCTTGATTGCTTGTAGAACAAAAGTGGTTGTCAGTCACCTTGTTCATGAGTGAGAATGATGATGAGTGTCACGGATCATCACATTCATCAAGTTGAAGAACAAGTGATATCTTGGACAAAGAACAAGCGGAATTGAATAGAAGAACAATAGTAATTGCATTAATACTCGAGGTACAGCAGAGCTCCACACCTTAATCTATGGTGTGTAGAAACTCCACCGTTGAAAATACATAAGAACAAGGTCTAGGCATGGCCGAATGGCCAGCCTCCCAAATGATCTAAGATAGCATGAAACTCAAAGATAGCTACCAAGATGTCTAATACAATAGTAAAAGGTCCTACTTATAGAAAAACTAGTAGCCTAGGGTGTACAGAGATGAGTAAATGTCATAGAAATCCACTTCCGGGCCCACTTGGTGTGTGCTTGGGCTGAGCAATGAAGCATTTTCGTGTAGAGACTCCTCTTGGAGTTAAACGCCAGCTTTGGTGCCAGTTTGGGCGTTTAACTCCCATTTAGGTGCCAGTTCCGGCGTTTAACGCTGGAATTCCTGAGGGTGACTTTGAACGCCGGTTTGGGCCATCAAATCTTGGGCAAAGTATGGACTATCATATATTGATGGAAAGCCCAGGATGTCTACTTTCCAACGCCGTTGAGAGCGCGCCAATCGGGCTTCTGTAGCTCCAGAAAATCCACTTCGAGTGCAGGGAGGTCAGAATCCAACAGCATCTGCAGTCCTTTTTAGTCTCTGGATCAGATTTTTGCTCAGATCCCTCAATTTCAGCCAGAAAATACCTGAAATCACAGAAAAACACACAAACTCATAGTAAAGTCCAGAAAAGTGAATTTTAACTAAAAACTAATAAAAATATACTAAGAACTCAACTAAAACTACCAAAAACATACTAAAAATAATGCCAAAAAGCGTACAAATTATCCGCTCATCACAACACCAAACTTAAATTGTTGCTTGTCCCCAAGCAACTGAAGATCAAATAGGATAAAAAGAAGAGAATATGCAATGAACTCCAAAAACATCTATGAGGATCAGTATTAATTAGATGAGCGGGGCTTTTAGCTTTTTGCCTCTGAATAGTTTTGGCATCTCACTTTATCCTTTGGAATTCAGAATGATTGGCTTCTTTAGGAACTCAGAATCCAGATAGTGTTATTGATTCTCCTAGTTAAGTATGATGATTCTTGAACACAGCTACTTATTGAGTCTTGGCCGTGGCCCAAAGCACTCTGTCTTCCAGTATTACCACCGGATACATACATGCCACAGACACATAATTGGGTGAACCTTTTTAGATTGTGACTCAGCTTTGCTAGAGTCCCCAATTAGAGGTGTCCAGGGTTCTTAAGCACACTCTTATTGCCTTGGATCACAACTTTATTTCTTTCTTTTTCTTTCTCTTTCGTTTTTTTTTTTTTTTGTATTCACTGCTTTTTCTTGCTTCAAGAATCATTTTTATGATTTTTCAGATCCTCAGTAACATGTCTCCTTTTTCATCATTCTTTCAAGAGCCAACATTCATGAACCACAAATTCAAAAGACATATGCACTGTTCAAGCATACATTCAGAGAACAAAAGTGTTGCCACCACATCAAAATAATTAAACTGTTATACAATTCAAAATTCATGCAATTCTCATCTTTTTCAATTAAGAACATTTGTTTAAGAAAGGTGATGGATTCATAGGACATTCATAACTTTAAGGCATAGACACTAATGATCATAAGACACAAACATGGACAAACATAATCATAAAAATTCGAAAAACAAGGAAATAAAGAACAAGGAGATTAAAGAACGGGTCCACCTTAGTGATGGCGGCTTGTTCTTCCTCTTGAAGGTCTTATGGAGTGCTTGAGCTCCTCAATGTCTCTTCCTTGTCTTTGTTGCTCCTCTCTCATGATTCTTTGATCTTCTCTAATTTCATGGAGGAGGATGGAATGTTCTTGATGCTCCACCCTTAGTTGTCCCATGTTGGAACTCAATTCTCCTTGGGAGGTGTTAATTTGCTCCCAATGGTTTTGTGGAGGAAAGTGCATCCCTTGAGGTATCTCAGGGATCTCATGATGAGAGGGGTCTCTTGTCTGCTCCATCCTTTTCTTAGTAATGGGCTTGTCCTCATCAATGGGGATATCTCCTTCTATGTCAACTCCAACTGAATAACAGAGGTGACAAATGAGATGAGGAAAGGCTAACCTTGCTAAGGTAGAGGACTTGTCCGCCACCTTGTAGAGTTCTTGGGCTATGACCTCATGAACTTCCACTTCTTCTCCAATCATGATGCTATGAATCATGATGGCCCGGTCTAGAGTAACTTCGGACCGGTTGCTAGTGGGAATGATTGAGCGTTGGATAAACTCCAACCATCCTCTAGCCACGGGCTTGAGGTCATGCCTTCTCAATTGAACCGGCTTCCCTCTTGAATCTCTCTTCCATTGTGCGCCCTCTTCACATATGACTGTGAGGACTTGGTCCAACCTTTGATCAAAGTTGACCCTTCTAGTGTAAGGATGTTCATCTCCTTGCATCATGGGCAAGTTGAATGCTAACCTTACATTTTCCGGACTAAAATCCAAGCATTTCCCCCGAACCATAGTAAGATAATTCTTTGGATCCGGGTTCACACTTTGATCATGGTTCTTGGTGATCCATGCATTGGCATAGAACTCTTGAACCATCAAGATTCCGACTTGTTGAATGGGGTTGGTAAGCACTTCCCAACCTCTTCTTCGGATCTCATGGCGGATCTCCGGATATTCACCCTTTTTGAGTGAAAAGGGGACCTCGGGGATCACCTTCTTCAAGGCCACAACTTCATAGAAGTGGTCTTGATGCACCCTTGAGATGAATCTATCCATCTCCCATGACTCGGAGGTGGAAGCTTTTGCCTTCCCTTTCCTCTTTCTAGAGGTTTCTCCGGCCTTGGATGCCATAAATGGTTATGGAAAAACAAAAAGCAATGCTTTTACCACACCAAACTTAAAAGGTTTGCTCGTCCTCGAGCAAAAGAAGAAAGAAGAGAGTAGAAGAAGAATAAATGAGGAAGAAGGGAGTGGCTTATGTATTCGGCCAAGGAGGGGGAGAAGTGGTGTTTAGGTTGTGTGAAAATGAAGGGGTGAAGAAGGGTTTATATAGGAGAGGGGGGAGATGGGGTTCGGCCATTATGGGTGGGTTTGGGAGGGAAAGTGGTTTGAATTTAAAGGGTGAGGTTGGTGGGGTTTTATGAAGGATGGATGTGAGTGGTGAAGAGAAAGATAGGGTTTGATAGGGGAAGGGTTTTTGGGGAAGAGGTATAGAGGTGATTGGTGAATGGGTGAAGAAGAGAGAGAGTGGTGGGGTTGGTGGGGATCCTGTGGGGTCCACAGATCCTGTGGTGTCAAGGAAAAGTCATCCCTGCACCAAATGGCATTCAAAATCACGTTTTGAGCCATTTCTGGCGTTAAACACCGGGCTGGTGCCCATTCCTGGCGTTTAACGCCAGGTTCTTGCCCTTTTCTGGCGTTTAACGCCAGTCTGGTGCCCCTTTCTGGCGTTAAACGCCCAGAATGGTGCCAGACTGGGCGTTAAACGCCCAACTGCTAGCCTCACTGGCGTTTAAACGCCAGTGGGTTCTTCCTCCAGGGTGTGCTGTTTTTCTTCCTGTTTTTCATTCTGTTTTCGCTTTTTCAATTGATTTTGTGACTTCTTATGATCATCAACCTACAAAAAACATAAAATAACAAAAGAAAATATATAAAATATAATCATTGGGTTGCCTCCCAACAAGCGCTTCTTTAATGTCAGTAGCTTGACAGAGGGCTCTCATGGAGCCTCACAGATACTCAGAGCAACGTTGGAACCTCCCAACACCAAACTTAGAGTTTGAATGTGGGGGTTCAACACCAAACTTAGAGTTTGGTTGTGGCCTCCCAGCACCAAACTTAGAGTTTGACTGTGGGGGCTCTGTTTGACTCTGAATTGGGAGAAGCTCTTCATGCTTCCTCTCCATGGTGACAGAGGGATATCCTTGAGCCTTAAACACAAAGGATTCTTCATTCACTTGAATGATCAGTTCACCTCCATCAACATCAATCACAGCCTTTGCTGTGGCTAGGAAGGGTCTGCCAAGGATGATGGATTCATCCATGCATTTCCCAGTCTCTAGGACTATGAAATCAGTAGGGATGTAGTGGTCTTCAATCTTTACCAAAATATTCTCTACAAGTCCATGAGCTTGTTTTCTTGAGTTGTCTGCCATCTCTAGTGAGATTCTTGCAGCTTGTACCTCAAAGATCCCTAGCTTCTCCATTACAGAGAGAGGCATGAGGTTTACACTTGACCCTAAGTCACATAGAGCCTTCTTGAAGGTCATGGTGCCTATGGTACAAGGTATTGAAAACTTCCCAGGATCTTGTTTCTTTTGAGGTAATTTCTGCCTAGACAAGTCATCCAGTTCTTTGGTGAGCAAAGGAGGTTCATCCTCCCAAGTCTCATTTCCAAATAACTTGTCATTTAGCTTCATGATTGCTTCAAGGTATTTAGCAACTTGCTCTTCAGTGACATACTCATCCTCTTCAGAGGAGGAATACTCATCAGAGCTCATGAAAGGCAGAAGTAAGTCCAATGGAATCTCTATGGTCTCATTTTGAGCCTCAGATTCCCATGGTTCCTCATTAGGGAACTCATTGGAGGTCAGTGCACGCCCATTGAGGTCTTCCTCAGTGGCGTTCACTGCCTCTTCTTCCTCTCCAAATTCGGCCATGTTGATGGCCTTGCACTCTCCTTTTGGATTTTCTTCTGTATTGCTTGGGAGAGAACTAGGGGGAGTTCAGTAATTTTCTTGCTCAGCTGCCCCACTTGTGCCTCCAAGTTCCTAATGGAGGACCTTGTTTCAGTCATGAAACTTTGAGTGGTTTTGATTAGATCAGAGACCATGGTTGCTAAGTCAGAGGGGTTCTGCTTAGAATTCTCTGTCTGTTGCTGAGAAGATGATGGAAAAGGCTTGCCATTGCTAAACCTGTTTCTTCCACCATTGTTGTTGTTGAAACCTTGTTGAGGTTTCTCTTGATTCTTCCATGAGAAATTTGGGTGATTTCTCCATGAAGAATTATAGGTGTTTCCATAGGGTTCTCCTAAGTAATTCACCTCTTCCATTGAAGGGTTCTCAGGATCATAAGCTTCTTCTTCAGATGAAGCATCCTTAGTACTGCTTGGTGCATTTTGCATTCCAGACAGACTTTGAGAAATCAAATTGACTTGTTGAGTCAATATTTTGTTCTGAGCCAATATGGCATTCAGAGTGTCAATCTCAAGAACTCCTTTCTTCTGACTAGTCCCATTGTTCACAGGATTCCTTTCAGAAGTGTACATGAATTGGTTATTTGCAACCATTTCAATGAGCTCTTGAGCTTCTGTAGGCGTCTTCTTCAGATGAAGAGATCCTCCAGCAGAGCTATCCAAAGACATCTTGGATAGTTCAGAGAGACCATCATAGAAAATACCTATGATGCTCCATTCAGAAAGCATGTCTGAGGGACATTTTCTGATTAATTGTTTGTATCTTTCCCAAGCTTCATAGAGGGATTCTCCATCCTTCTGTCTGAAGGTTTGGACTTCCACTCTAAGCTTACTCAATTTTTGAGGTGGAAAGAACTTTGCCAAGAAGGCATTGACTAGCTTTTCCCAAGAGTCCAGGCTTTCTTTAGGTTGTGAGTCCAACCATATTCTAGCTCTGTCTCTTACAGCAAAAGGGAATAGCATCAGTCTGTAGACCTCAGGGTCAACCCCATTAGTCTTGACTGTGTCACAGATTTGCAAGAACTCAGCTAAAAACTGATGAGGATCTTCCAGTGGAAGTCCATGGAACTTGCAATTCTGTTGCATTAGAGAAACTAATTGAGGCTTAAGCTCAAAGTTGTTTTCTCCAATGGCAGGGATAGAGATGCTTCTCCCATAGAAGTCGGGAGTAGGTGTAGTAAAGTCAACCAGCACCTTCCTTGCATTGTTAGCATTGTTGTTGTTTTCGGCTACCATGGGTTCTTCTTCTTTGAAGAATTCGGTCAGGTCCTCAACAGAGAGTTGTGCCTTAGCTTCTCTTAGCTTCCGCTTCAAGGTCCTTTCAGGTTCAGGGTCAGCTTCAACAAGAATGCCTTTGTCTCTGCTCCTGCTCATATGAAAGAGAAGAGAACTAGAAAACGTGGAATCCTCTATGTCACAGTATAGAGATTCCTTGAGGTGTCAGAGGAAAAGAAAAATAGAGGAAGGAGGTATAAGAATTCGAACTTGATTAGATAGAGTTCGAATTGTACATTAAGAAAGAGTTACACTCCATAAATAGAAGGATGTGAAAAGAGGGGAAGTAATTTTCGAAAATTGAGTAAAAGATTTTGAAAACATTCTGAAAAACACTAATTGATTTTCGAAAATAAAAGTGGGGAAGAAATCAAGTGATTTTTGAAAAAGATTTTGAAATTAGAAATCAAAAAGATTTGATTGAAAACTATTTTGAAAAAGATGTGGTTAAGAAAATATGATTGGTTTTTAAAAAGATGTGATTGAGAAGATATGATTTGAAAAACATTTTAAAAAAAATTTGATTTTAAAAATTAATGACTTGCCTAACAAGAAAAGATATGATTCAAACATTAAACCTTTCTCAACAGAAAAGGTAACAAACTTGAGATGTTCAATTAAATCATTAATTGTTAGTAAGTATCTTTGAAAAAGGAAAGAAATTGATTTTGAAAACATTTGATTGAAAAGATATGATTTGAAAAAGAATTGATTTTGAAAAACTTTGAAAACTTGAAAAAAATTGATTTTGAAAACAAAATCCTCCCCCTTGTGCCATCCTGGCGTTAAACGCCCAGAATGGTATCCATTCTGGCGTTTAACGCCCAAAATGCTACCTTTTTGGGCGTTAAACGCCCAACCAGGTACCCTAGCTGGCGTTTAAACGCCAGTCTGTCCTTTTTCACTGGGCGTTTTGAACGCCCAGCTTTTTCTGTGTAATTTCTCTGCTGCATGTTCTGAATCTTCAGTTCCCTGTACTATTGACTTGAAAATAGAACCAAGATCAAATAAACAAGGCATGCAAGACACCAAACTTAAAATTAAACACTAGACTCAAACAAGAAACATAAATTTTTTTTTTTGGTTTTTATGGTTTTTATAATTTTTTTTTATGCTTTTTTTCGAAAATTATATGGAAATAGAAAATAAAGGTTTCAGAATTCCCAATTTGAATTTCCAGGAATCATTGCAATGCTAGTCTAAGACTCCGGTCCAGGAATTAGACATGGCTTCACAGCCAGCCAAGCTTTCAAAGAAAGCTTCGGTCCAAAACACTAGACATGGCCAATAGCCAGCCAAGCCTTAGCAGATCATTGCTCCAATAGCAAGATTGATAGAGATCAATAAGCTATTGTGATGATTAGTTGAAACCTCGGTCCAATAAGATTAGACATGGCTTCTCAGCCAGCCAGATTTCAGCAGATCATCATGAAACTCTAGAATTCATTCTTAAGAACTCTGAAGAAAAATACCTAATCTAAGCAACAAGATGAACCGTCAGTTGTCCATACACAAACAATCCCCGGCAACGGCGCCAAAAACTTGGTGCACGAAATTGTGATCACTACTTTTCACAACTCAAATAATCCCTAGTAATGGCTCCAAAGACTTGGTGCTCAACACCATGGCATAAACACAACTTCGCACAACTAACCAGCAAGTGCACTGGGTCGTCCAAGTAATAAACCTTACGCGAGTAAGGGTCGATCCCATGGAGATTGTTGCTATGAAGTAAGCTATGGTCACCTTGTAAATCTCAGTCAGGCAGACTCAAATGGGTATAGTGATAAACGAATAAAGCATAAAGATAAAGATAGAGATACTTATGTATATCATTGGTGAGAGCTTCAGATAAGCGAATGAAGATGCCTTCCCTTTCGTCTCTCTGCTTTCCTACTGTCTTCATCCAATCCTTCTTACTCCTTTCCATGGCAAGCTCATGTAGGGTTTCACCGTTGTCAGTGGCTACCTCCCATCCTCTCAGTGAAAACGTTGCCTATGCTCTGTCACAGCATGGGTAATCAGCTGTCGGTTCTCGGTCAGGCCGGAATAGAATCCATCGATCCTTTTGCGTCTGTCACTAACGCCCTGCCTGCTAGGAGTTTGAAGCACGTCACAGTCATTCAATCATTGAATCCTACTCAGAATACCACAGACAAGGTTAGACCTTCCGGATTCTCTTGAATGCCGCCATCAGTTCTCGCCTATACCACGAAGACTCTGATCTCACGGAATGGCTGGCTCGTTTGTCAGGCGAGCACTCGGTTGTCAGGCGATCAACCATGCATCGTGTATCAGGAATCCAAGACATAAACACTAGAGCCTTGATTGCTTGTAGAACAAAAGTGGTTGTCAGTCACCTTGTTCATGAGTGAGAATGATGATGAGTGTCACGGATCATCACATTCATCAAGTTGAAGAACAAGTGATATCTTGGACAAAGAACAAGCGGAATTGAATAGAAGAACAATAGTAATTGCATTAATACTCGAGGTACAGCAGAGCTCCACACCTTAATCTATGGTGTGTAGAAACTCCACCGTTGAAAATACATAAGAACAAGGTCTAGGCATGGCCGAATGGCCAGCCTCCCAAATGATCTAAGATAGCATGAAACTCAAAGATAGCTACCAAGATGTCTAATACAATAGTAAAAGGTCCTACTTATAGAAAAACTAGTAGCCTAGGGTGTACAGAGATGTGTAAATGTCATAGAAATCCACTTCCGGGCCCACTTGGTGTGTGCTTGGGCTGAGCAATGAAGCATTTTCGTGTAGAGACTCCTCTTGGAGTTAAACGCCAGCTTTGGTGCCAGTTTGGGCGTTTAACTCCCATTTAGGTGCCAGTTCCGGCGTTTAACGCTGGAATTCCTGAGGGTGACTTTGAACGCCGGTTTGGGCCATCAAATCTTGGGCAAAGTATGGACTATCATATATTGCTGGAAAGCCCAGGATGTCTACTTTCCAACGCCGTTGAGAGCGCGCCAATTGGGCTTCTGTAGCTCCAGAAAATCCACTTCGAGTGCAGGGAGGTCAGAATCCAACAGCATCTGCAGTCCTTTTTAGTCTCTGGATCAGATTTTTGCTCAGATCCCTCAATTTCAGCTAGAAAATACCTGAAATCACAGAAAAACACACAAACTCATAGTAAAGTCCAGAAAAGTAAATTTTAACTAAAAACTAATAAAAATATACTAAGAACTCAACTAAAACTACCAAAAACATACTAAAAATAATGCCAAAAAGCGTACAAATTATCCGCTCATCACTCCTCCATTTCCAGCACTACAAAGTCAGTGGGAAAGGCAAATGGCCCAACCTTGACAATCATGTCTTCAATTATGCCTGATGGATATTTAATGGAGCCATCAGCAAGTTGGAGACATATCCGGGTTAGTTTGACTTCTTCAGTCAACCCAAGCTTTCTGATAGTGGTTACAGGTATCAGGTTGATACTTGCTCCAAGGTCATATAGGGCTGTCTTGGTACAAGCATCTTCTAATGTGCATGGTATCATAAAGCTTCCTGGATCTTGAAGCTTCTCTGGTAAGCTTTTCCGAATGACTGCATTACATTCTTCAGTGAGAAACACCTTTTCAGTTTCTCTCAAATCCTTCTTATGACTTAAGATCTCTTTCATGAACTTAGCATAAGAGGGTATTTGCTCAAGTTCCTCTGCAAACAGAATCTTTATTTCAAGAGTCCTGAGATAGTCTGCAAAGCGGGCAAATTGTTTATCCTGTTTCGCTTGGTGGAGTTTCTGAGGATAAGGCATCTTGGCTTTATATTCTTCAACCTTAGTTGCTGCAGGTTTATTCCCTACAGAGGTGGTTGGAGAAGCCTTCTTAGAGGGGTTACTATCAGCACTCTCAGGTGTCTAATTCCTCATTGGCGTTTGAACGCCAAGACTGGGTGCAGGATGGGCGTTTAACGCCAGCTTTCCTCCCTTTTCTGGCGTTTGAACGCCAGAACTGGGCAAGGAATGGGCGTTTAATGCCAACTTTTCCCCCTTTTCTGGCGTTTGAACACCAGAAGTATTCCTCTCTGGGCTCTTACTGTTCTTAGAGGGATTTTAGGCAGTGGTTTGGTTATCCTCTGTCAGTTGTTCTTTTCTTGGCTTTCTGCTGCTTTGAGTTGATACATTCAATGTCTTCCCACTCCTTAATTTAACAGCTTGGCATTCTTCTGTTATCTGTTTAGATATCTGCTGTCTTGTCTGATTCAATTGTGCTTCCATATTCTGGTTAGCATTTTTAGTTTCTTGGAGCATCTCTTTAAACTCTGTTAATTGTTTTTTCATCAGGAGTAATTGTTGATTAAGTTCAACAATCTGTTCTTGAGGATTAGGATCAGTAGTTACTGTCATAGCTTCTTCTTTTATAGAGGACTCACTGCTTGAGTATAGATGTTGATTTCTAGCAACCGTATCTATGAGCTCTTGAGCCTCTTCAATCGTCTTCCTCATGTGTATAGATCCACCAGCTGAGTGGTCTAAAGACATCTGAGCTTTTTCTGTAAGCCCATAGTAGAAGATGTCTAACTGTACCCACTCTGAAAACATTTCAGAGGGGCATTTCCTTAGCATAACTCTATACCTATCCCAGGCATTATAAAGGGATTCATTATCCTCTTGTTTAAAGCCTTGGATGTCCAGCCTTAGATGTGTCATCCTTTTTGGAGGGTAAAATTGATTCAGGAATTTGTCTGATAACTGTCTCCATGTTTTTATGCTTGCTGTAGGTTGGTTATTCAACCACCTCTTAGCTTGATCTTTTACAGCAAATGGAAATAGTAACAATCTGTAGACATCCTGATCCACTTCTTTATCACGTACAGTGTTAGCAATTTGTAAGAACTATGCCAGAAACTCAGCAGGTTCTTCTTGTGGAAGACCGGAATACTGGCAATTTTGCTGCACCATGATAATGAGTTGAGAATTTAGCTCAAAGCTGCTTGCTTTAATGGGAGGTATACATATGCTACTCCCATATGCAGCTGTAATGAGGTTAGCATATGACCCCAGAGTCCTTCTGGACTGCTCAATTCCACTTAGGTCCATGATGGAGAACGGGAGATGATGTGGATATTATTTTATTTTATTATTATATATTTTTTAAAATTTTAAGTAAGCAAAAGCACAAAAGACACCAAACATAAAAATTTTAGAAAATCAAACAAAAAATTTCAAAAATTTAAAGGAAAACACAAAGAAGACACCAAACTTAGATTTTTTTTTAAATTAAAGAAAGAACTAAGAACATGCAATTTCGAAAATTTTAAAGAAAATAAAAGCATGCAATTGACACGAAACTTAAAATATAAAACTAAACTCAAATAAAAGACTCTAAACCACAAAAATAAAATATTCTTAATCTAAGCAACAAAATAAACCGTCAGTTGTCCAAACTCGAACAATCCCCGGCAACAGCGCCAAAAACTTGGTGCACGAAATCACAATCACACTTTTGCAATTTTGCACAACTAACCAGCAAGTGCACTGGGTCGTCCAAGTAATACCTTACGTGAGTAAGGGTCGATCCCACGGAGATTGTCGGCTTGAAGCAAGCTATGGTTATCTTGTAACTCTTAGTCAGGATATCAATAATTTTCAGATTTAATTGTAAAAAGTAAAAGAACATGAAATAAATACTTGTTTTGCAGTAATGGAGAACAGGTTGAGGTTTTGGAGATGCTATATCTTTTGAATCTCTACTTTTCTACTGTCTTCTTCTTCATGCACGCAAGGCTCCTTCCATGGCAAGCTGTATGTTGGGTTTCACTGTTGTCAATGGCTACCTCCCATCCTCTCAGTGAAAATGTTCAACGCACGCTGTCACCGCACGCCTAATCATCTGTCGATTCTCGATCATGTCGGAATAGAATCCAGTGATTCTTTTGCGTCTGTCACTAACGCCCAACACTCGCGAGTTTGAAGCTCGTCACAGTCATTCAATCCTCGGATCCTACTTGGAATACCACAGACAAGGTTTAGACTTTCCGGATTCTCAAGAATGGCCGCCAATGGGTTCTAGCTTATACCACGAAGATTCTGCTAAAGGAATCCAAGAGATACACACTCAAACGAAGGTAGAACGGAGGTGGTTGTCAGACACACGTTCATAGGTGAGAATGGTGATGAGTGTCACGGATCATCACATTCATCAGGTTGAAGAACAAGTGGTATCTTAGAATAGAAGCAAGCGTGATTGAATGAAAAACAGTAGTAATTGCATTAATCCATCAAGACACAGCAGAGCTCCTCACCTCCAACCATGGGGTTTAGAGACTCATGCCGTAGAAGATCCAATATAAAACGTGTAATGTGTCATGAGATGAAGATACAATAGCAAAAAGTCCTATTTATAGTGAACTAGTGACCTAGGGTTTACAAGAATGAGTAAATGACGTAAAAATCCACTTCCGGGGTCCACTTGGTGTGTGCTTGGGCTGAGCATTGAAGCTTTCATGTGTAGAGACTTTTTTTGGAGTTAAACGCCAGCTTTTGTGCCAGTTTGGGCGTTTAACTCCAACTTTTGTGCCAGTTCCGGCGTTAAACGCCGGGAATTCTGAAGCTGATTTGGAACGCCGGTTTAGGCCATCAATTCTTTGGCAAAGTGTGAACTATTATATATTGCGGAAAAGCCCAGGATGTCTACTTTCCAACGCAATTGAGAGCGCGCCAATTGGGCTTCTGTAGCTCCAGAAAATCCACTTCGAGTGCAGGGAGGTAAGAATCCAACAGCATATGCAGTCCTTTTTCAGCCTCTGAATCAGATTTTTGCTCAGGTCCCTCAATTTCAGCCAGAAAATACCTGAAATTACAGAAAAACACAAAAACTCATAGAAAAGTCCAAAAAAGTGAATTTTAATTAAAAACTAAAAATATATAATAAAAACTAACTAAAATGTACTAAAAACATACTAAAAAAGTGCCAAAAAGCGTATAAATTATCCGCTCATCAGTAATCAATGCACAGTAAAGAAGAATGATGTTAACACATGGTCATGACTACATGTGAAAAGTCATCAATGGAAATATAGTAAGTGCATGTGATGACATTTAAATGCAAGATGTTTATTGGCATGCTGGCAAAGGCATGAGTAGCATAGATCAAGCATTCAATGTCCAAGTTAGATTACCAAGTCTTTCAAACTAACAATCATGTTTGTAATAACAATTATATTTAATTAATAAAATATAAAAAGGGTTTTGTGAAAAGCAAGCATTTATAGTAATAGATTAAAAGAAATCTTAAAAATAGGGCACAATGCCATACGGGCGTTTTCACAAACACATAGCATGCATGGTAAATAAGCTATTTGAAAGTATTAAACTGAACATGCAAGCATCCCTTTAAAAAGTAATATATAATTGTCAAATAATCCACAAAAATATAGAAAAAACAATGACCCAAATAAAATTCCAACACCAATGAAAATAATGCAATGAATGAAAGTATGCAATTAAGTAAAAGAAAATGAAAGATAAGAGAAATGAGAAGGGAAAGAACGGAAGAAGAAGTAAGTAAGAAAGGAGGGAGGAAAAATTAGGATTGGGGAAGAAAAGATAAAATATTTTGGCATATTAGGTTAAGGTGTGCGACGCTGGCGACGCGGACGCGTGGATGACGCGGCCGCGTGGTGCGCAATAAGGTCAGGCGACGCAGACGCGTGGGTCACGCGATCGCGTCACTTGATTTGTGCTAGTGGCACGAGTGCAGCCTCGCATTCGCATAACTCTCTGTTTGAATTGCATTTTGCCAAAAATCTGGGTGACGCGGTCGCGTGGGTGACGTGATCGCGTGGATGGCCATTTTTGAAAGACGACGCGGCCGCGTGGGGCACGCGTTCGCGTGGGATGGCTTGGGCTTCTAGCACGAGTCCAGCCCAATTCCAGCACAACTTTCAGCCATACACCTTTTTGACGTCGATTTTCATGGCACGCGGCCGCGTGCGTGACGCGGTCGCGTGGGAGGCCAAAATTCCACATGACGCGGTCGCGTAAGCGACACGGTCGCGTGGGGTCAAATTATGCTAAAGGCGCGCCTCCAACCACGCTTTCGCGTGACTCTCTGTTCAATTATTTTTTCCCAACGCACTAGTGACGCGGACGCGTCAGCGACGCTGCCGCATCGTGTGCGATTTATTATTTTTTTATTTTTTTTATATATAAGGCAGTATGCAGAATGCAATGCGAATATGAATGTCATGCATGATTCCAGGTCCAAAGAAAAAATAGAGCTCAAAAACAAATAAAACTTAAATAAAAATGAAAAAGGAACGATCATACCATGGTGGGTTGTTTCCCACTTAACACTTTTAGTTAAAGTCCTTAAGTTGGACATTTGGTGAGCTCCCTGTTATGGTGGCTTGTGTTTGAATTCATCCAGGAATCTCCACCAATGTTTGGAGTTCCAGTAGCCTCCAGGGTCCCAAACTAGGCGCACAAAGCCTTCAAGTAAGTTAAAGCAAGTGACAAGGCCCCAAGAGTGTTGATTTCTAGATTGAATTCCGGGGTCCCAAATCTTGCTTTTGCACCCGTCTTCTTGTTGAGCAATATTGTTCTAGCCGGGTGGAAAACAATCTGAATTCTCACTGAAGCAGCCAGACAACTTCCTAGACCCATTCAGTTGAGCTCTACACCAACCTTTGCGTTTAAATGTTGAGCACACAACCATGTTAAACCTTGCAGGATAAATCTTTTCACTGACCATCTTCTTCTTACTCTTAATGCCACAGAGAGCTCTAAGTTGACCATCCGTCTCCAGTAGCCCATGTTCAAGTGGAATTAGAAAGCTAAGGGATATGAATTTTACCCACTTGAATGTTGTGAAGGATGATGGCAACTTAGGGGGAGGTGTTTTTAATGAACGTACAAGCTCCACTCCCTTGTGCTCTTCTTTGACATCTTCCACCTCTTTGTAAGCTTCTTCAATTTCAACCTCTTCCTCTTGGTGGCTTTCTTCCAATTTAATCTCTTCTTTGTTGTGCACCAAGGGCATGGGAAGTTGTGCCTCTTCTTCTTGAATCTCCATCTCTGGATTAACCTTTTCCAAGTCTTCTATTATGACATGCCTTGGAGGTTGTACACCCTCCTCAACATCAATTTCAAATACTTTGGAAGGAGGTTTTATGACTTGAATTTCCCATGGAGGTTCTGTATCTTCTAAGTCTTCAACCGCTTCTTCCTCTTCAACAATTATGGCTTCATCCACTTGTTCTAGTACAAAGTCATGCCCCTTACTGTCCACTGGAGTTTCTAGTGCCTCCTTCATGCTACGTTCTTCATTAGATTCTCCACATGAAGCCATGGGGGTTCCTTGAGTGTCTGAACATCTAGAAGGTAATTGATTTATTGCTTGCTCCAATTGATGAAGGGTTGCATGAAATTGATCTACTGTTTCCTTGATACGATCCCTTGACTCTTGTTCCATTTCAATAGCATAACTGGGGTCATCTTGTTCTTGGATTGATGGATGTGGGTGCTCTTCCATGGGTGGTGGTGATGGGATGGGTGGTGATGGAATGGGTGGATCAATATATGGTTGAAAAGGAAGTGCACTAGAGCTTGAGGGTTGATTGTTGAAGGTATTCGGTGGTCCGATTTGGGTGACCAGAGCTTGTATAGTAGAGTTTAAATCGGCAAATACTTTCTCCATGGAGGTTTGGGGTGGATAGGAGGGTTCATTTTGATAATGATAAGGAGATGGTGTATATTACGGTGGTGGTTCTATGTATGGTTCATTTGGCTCATAAGGTGGTTGGTATGGTGGATATGGATTAGGCTCATACGGAGGTGTTTGGTGGAAAGGAGCTTGTGAGTATGGTGGTTCAAAATTATATTGA
This sequence comes from Arachis stenosperma, assembly GCF_014773155.1. Lineage (NCBI taxonomy): Eukaryota > Viridiplantae > Streptophyta > Magnoliopsida > Fabales > Fabaceae > Arachis > Arachis stenosperma. Next base: position 69,566,466 of record NC_080386.1, read on the forward strand.
GGAGGAGGGGGTTCATAGGCATATGGTGGGTCTTGTTGGTAGTCAAAAGAGTGCTCACCATAGCCATTGCCTTGATATGCATCACAGAATGGGTGTTGATAGTCCATTGGAGGTGGTTGTTGCCCTGAGGGTTGATCAAATCCTTGTGGCTCCTCCCATCTTTGATTGTTCCAACCATGGTGCATGTTGTCATTATAACCTCCTCTTCCTGCAACATAATTATAACTAGACTCATAGCCAAAGGGGTAAGAGTTCATAGTAGTGAGAGATAAAAAAAATAAAAACTAACAAAAAAGGAAATTTTTTTTTGTTTTTTGAAAAATATTTACAATAACCAATAATAAGGCACACGTTTGCAATTTCCCGGCAACGGCGCCATTTTGTCGTTAGGATTTTTGCTAGTAAAGAATTTATAAAAATATTCGCGTTGTAGATATAGCTTCTAAACTAACATAAATCCCTTCGTACAAAAGTTTTGGTTGTCACAAGTAACAAACCCTTTTAAAATTGATAACCGAGTATTTAAACCTCGGGTCGTCTTCTCAAGGAATTGCAGGGAGGTATGTTCTTATTATTGGTTATGCAAAAGTATGTTTGGGGTTTTGGATTAAGGTAAAAGGTATGTTGAATGACACTTAAAATAAAATAATAATAACTATAAAATAAACTCTTGGCAAAGTATGAAAATTTGGAAGTCCTATCCAAGTTATCCTTATCAATTATGATGAGAATTGAAGTTTTCTCCTACTTTGTTAACCTCTAACTATGAAGGTAAGTTAAGTAGATGAATTAATTCGAATCCTCAAGTCCCAGTCTTTCCTTGGGAAAAGTTAGAGTTATTGGATCTCGAATCAATTCTTGAAGAATTCTAATTTTCAATTAACAATGAGTTTGACAACCCAAGAGTCACCAATTAATCAACCAAAGCCAAGAATGTAGAAAGCTAAATTAAAATCATAAATATCTGGAATACCTCAAATAACATACATTTGAAGCAATGAAATCTAACATGGAAAAGTTCATAAGCCAATTGGGCATCAAATACAAATAAAAGCATTAAAAGTATCTCAAAGTAGAAGAGAAGTAAAAATAAAGAAATATTGAACCTGATGTAAAGATGAGATAAATTCTTAATTTCTAAAAATCCTAATCCTAAATTCTAAGAGAGAGGAGAGAGCCTCTCTCTCTAAAAACTACATCTAAAACTAAAAGTGAATTATGAGTCTAATTTGAAGTGTCCCCTTCATTCCTCCACTTTGCAGCCTTTAATCTGTGTTTTCTGGGCTTGAAACTGGGCAGGAAATAGCCCAGAATTCGCTGTTTGCGAAATCTGCCACGCTGATTTTCGCAGATACGACGCGTCCGCGTGGATGATGCGTTCGCGTCGCCTATCTGTACGGCCAATATGGCAAATTATATATCAAATCGAAGCCCCGGACGTTAGCTTTCCAACGTAATAGAACCGCGTCATTTGGACCTCTGTAGCTCAAGTTATGGTCGTTTTAGTGCGAGAGGGTCAGACTGACAGCTTTGCAGTTTCTTCAACTTCTTGTATTCCTTCCACTTTTGCATGCTTCCTTTCCATCCTCTAAGCCATTCTTGCCCTGTAATCCCTGAAATCACTTAACACACATATCAAGGCATCTAATGGTAATAAGAGAGGATTAAATAAAAGAAAATAAAAGCCAAAGAAGCATGTTTTCAATCATAGCACAGAGTCAGGAAGGCAAATTTAAAACCATGCAAATAGTATGAATAAGTGGGTAAAGAGTTGATAAAATCCACTCAACTAAGCATATGATAAACCATAAAATAGTGGTTTATCAGTTGTCTCCCAACAAAGCGCTTTTTTAGCGTCGCTAGCTCGACGATTGCTTCTTCAGTTGAGGTTATACTTCTGTTTGGGGGCTTCCCCCATGCTGCCCAAAGTAATGTTTGAGTCTTTGTCCATTCACAGTGAATGTCCTCTTTGAGCTTTCTTCCATGATTTCTATGTGTCCATAAGGTGAGACTTTTGTAACTAGAAAGGGCCCGACCATCTTGATTTGAGTTTCCCAGGAAAGAGTTTCAGTCTGGAGTTGTAGAGAAGCACATATTGTCCTTCTTTGAAACTTCTTGGTGCTAGGTTGAGATCATGTCTCCTTTTTTATTTTTCCTTATAGATCTTGGAATTTTCATAGGCTTGAGACCTAAACTCTTTCAGTTCTTACAGCTGCAAAACCCTCTTTTCACCAGCAGCGATGCTGTCCAGGTTCAGTATCTTAAGAGCCCAAGAGACTTTGTGCTCTAGCTCTAATGGCAAGTGACAGGCCTTTCTGTATACCAGTTGATATGGGGACATCCCAATTGGTGTTTTGAAGGCTGTCTTGTATGCCCAAAGAGCATCATCTAGCTTCTTCGCCCAGTCCTTCCTTGATATCCCCACAGTCTTTTCCAATATCCTTTTCAACTCTCGGTTGGATATCTCTGTTTGCCCACTTGTTTGGGGATGATAAGGTGTGGCAACCTTATGCTTCACCCCATATCTTAGGAGTAGGGTTTCCAATGGTCTATTGCAGAAATGGCTCCCTCTATCACTGATGAGTGCTCGTGAGACTCCAAATCTGGTGAAGATATTCTTTCTAAGAAAGTTTATGACTACCTTGTTGTCATTGGTTGGGGTTGCCACGGCCTCCACCCACTTAGATACATAGTCCACTGCCACCAAGATATACTTGTTCGAATATGAGGTTGGGAATGGTCCCATGAAGTCGATCCCCCACACATCGAACAGTTCAAGTTCTAGAATGTATTGCTGTGGCATCTCATTTTTCTTCGGCAGATTGCCAGCTCTTTGGCACTCATTGCAGCTCCTCACCAGTTCCTAAGCATCCTTGAAAATAGTGGGCCAGAAGAACCCACATTGCAGTACTTTTGCTGCGATTCTTTCTCCTCCAAAATGACCTCCATAGCTAGCGCTATGACAACTCCATAGGACCTTTCGTCCTTCTTCTTCTGAGATGCACCTAATAAGGATTCCATCTGAGCATTTCTTGAAGAGATAGGGTTCATCCCAAATGAAATACTTAGCATCATTGATGAGTTTTCTTCTTTGATGTTTGTTAATCCCATGTGGTAAGTCACCGGCTGCTTTAAAATTGGCAATATCTGCAAACCAGGGTGCTTTGTGAACCAACATTAACTGCTCATCTGGGAAGAACTCCTTTACACTTGTATCATGTGTAGCATCTTTCTCACAAGGGATTCTGGATAGATGATCTGCTACCTTGTTCTCCACACCCTTTTTGTCTCTAATCTCAATGTTGAATTCCTGCAATAATAAGATCGATCTGATTAGTCTTGGTTTTGACTCCTGTTTGGCAAATAGATATTTGAGTGTTGCGTGATCAGTGAAAACAATAACTTTAGAGCCAATGAGGTAGGATCTAAATTTGTCAAATGCAAAAACTATTGCCAGCAACTCCTTTTCAGTGGTGGTATAATTTCGTTGAGTGTCATTAAGGACCTTACTGGCATAGTATATGACATGCACCAAATTTTCTTTTCTCTGCCCTAACACTGCCCCAACTGCAAAATCAGATGCATCACACATCAGTTCGAATGGTAAATTCCAATCAGGTGGGGTGATGATAGGAGCTGAGGATAGCCTCTTTTTTAAGTTTTCAAATGCTAGCATGCACTTCTCATCAAAGATAAATGGTGTATCAGACATTAGGAGATTGCTTAAGGGCTTGGCTATATTTGAAAAATCTTTAATAAACCTTCTATAGAAGCCAGCATGACCAAAAAGCTCCTAATTGCCTTGACATCACTTGGTGGAGGTAATTTTTCAATTAGTTCCACCTTAGCTCTGTCTACCTCAATGCCTTGGTTAGAAACTTTATGGCCAAGGACTATTCCATCTGTCACCATAAAGTGACATTTTTCCCAATTCAAGACCAAGTTGGTCTCTTGACATCTTTTTAATACCAACGCAAGATGGTTTAGGTAATTAGGAAAGGAGTCTCCAAATACTGAAAAGGCATCCATGAAAACTTCAATGAACTTCTCTATCATATCTGAGAAGATGGAAAGCATGCAGCGTTGAAAAGTTGCAGGTGCATTACATAGCCCAAATGGCATGCGCCTATAGGCGAACACTCCATATGGGCAAGTGAATGATGTTTTCTCCTGGTCTCTTGGATAAACAACTATTTGGTTATATCCTGAATAACCATCTAGAAAACAATAATATGCATGTCCTGCAAGTCTTTCCAGCATCTGATCCATGAAGGGAAGTGGGAAATGGTCTTTTCTTGTGGCTTCATTGAGCTTTCTGTAATTAATACACATCCTCCATACTGTGATAGTTCTTATAGGGATTAGCTCATTTCTTTCGTTGGGTACTACAGTGATTCCTCCTTTCTTGGGGACCACTTGGACTGGACTGACCCATGGGCTATCCAAAATTGGGTAGATTACTCCTCCCTGCCATAGCTTCATGACTTCTTTCTGTACCACTTCCTTCATAACTGGGTTTAACCTCCTTTGGGGCTGAATGGAGGGTTTGGCATCATCTTTGATGAGCGGATAATTTGTACGCTTTTTGGCATTGTTTTTAGTATGTTTTTAGTAGTTTTAGTTTAGTTTTTATTATATTTTTATTAGTTTTTAATTAAAATTCACTTTTCTAGACTTTACTATGAGTTTGTGTGTTTTTCTGTGATTTCAGGTATTTTCTGGCTGAAATTGAGGGATCTGAGCAAAAATCTGATCCAGAGACTCAAAAGGACTGCAGATGCTGTTGGATTCTGACCTCCCTGCACTCGAAGTGGATTTTCTGGAGCTATAGAAGCCCAATTGGCGCGCTCTCAACGGCGTTGGAAAGTAGACATCCTGGGATTTCCAGCAATATATAATAGTCTATACTTTGCCCAAGATTTGATGGCCCAAACCGGCGTTCAAAGTCACCTCAAGAAATTCCAACGTTAAACGCCGGAACTGGCACCTAAATGGGAGTTAAACGCCCAAACTGGCATAAAAGCTGGCGTTTAACTCCAAGAAGAGTCTCTACACGAAAATGCTTCATTTCTCAGCCCAAGCACACACCAAGTGGGCCCGGAAGTGGATTTTTATGTCATTTACTCATCTCTGTACACCCTAGGCTACTAGTTTTCTATATATAGGACCTTTTACTATTGTATTTTCATCTTTTGATCACTTTAGATCTCTAGATCATCTTTGGACATCTAGTTCTTAGATCATTTGGGAGGCTGGCCTCACGGCCATGCCTAGACCTTGTTCTTATGTATTTTCAACGGTGGAGTTTCTACACACCATAGATTAAGGTGTGGAGCTCTGCTGTACCTCTAGTATTAATGCAATTACTATTGTTCTTCTATTCAATTCCGCTTATTCTTGTTCCAAGATATCACTTGTTCTTCAATTTGATGAATGTGATGATCCGTGACTCTCATCATCATTCTCACTTATGAACAAGGTGACTGACAACCATTCTTGTTCTACAAGCATCCGAGGCTTAGTGAATATCTCTTGGATTCTTTAATCGGAATCTTCGTGGTATAGGCAGGACCTGATGGCGGCATTCAAGAGAATCCGGAAGGTCTAAACCTTGTCTGTGGTATTCTGAGTAGGATTCAATGATTGAATGACTGTGACGTGCTTCAAACTTGTAACCTGCTGGGCGTTAGTGACAGACGCAAAAGAGGGATTCTATTCCAGTAGGGGAGGGAACCAACCGGTGATTAGCCGTACTGTGACAGAGTGCGTGAGCATTAGTTTTCACTGAGAGGATGGGAGGTAGCCATTGACAACGGTGAAACCCTACACGAGCTTGCCATGGAAAGGAGTAAGAAGGATTGGATGAAGGCATTAGGAAAGCAGAGAGACGGAAGGGAAGGCATCTTCATACGCTTGTCTGAAGCTCTCACCAATGATATACATAAGTATCTCTATCTTTATCTTTATGTTATTTTCATTCATCACCATTATACATTTGAGTCTGCCTGACTGAGATTTACAAGGTGACCATAGCTTGCTTCATACCACCAATCTCCGTAGGATCGACCCTTACTCGCGTAAGGTATTACTTGGACGACCCAGTGCACTTGCTGGTTAGTTGTGCGAAGTTGTAGTGATCACAATTTCGTGCACCAAGTTTTTGGCGCCGTTGCCGGGGATTGTTCTTGTGTATGGACAACTGACGGTTCATCTTGTTGCTTAGATTAGGTATTATTTTTCTTCAGAGTTCTTAAGAATGAATTCTAGTGTTTCAAGGTGATGTTCTTATCATCACCAAAGCTGATTGATCATCATCAATTTAGCTCTTGAATGCAATGTCCTGCTGAAGCTTAGCTAGCTATGTCTAATTCCTTTAGACTAAAGCTTTAGACTAACATTGCATGATTCCTGGAATTCTCATTAAGAATTTTGATACCTTTATTTTTCTTTTCCATATAATTTTCGAAAAAAGCACAAAAAAATTACAAAATCATAAAAATCAAAAATATTTTATGTTTCTTGTCTGAGTCTAAAGTCTCATGTTAAGTTTGGTGTCAATTGCATGTTTCTATTCTTTTTGCATTCATGCATGTGTCTTCATTAATCTTCAAGATGTTCTTGATGATTTCCTTGTTTTGATCTTTGAATTCTATTGACTTGAGTGTTTTGGTGTTTCTCATATGCATTCTCATGTTGTTAGTGTCAGTAGTATACAAACTGCTAAGTTTGGTGTCTTGCATGCATTGTTATTTGATTTTAGTTGCATCTTGATTATTCCTCATTATTAAAAATCCAAAAATATTTTTAATTTGTGTCTTTTCAAGTCAATAATACAGAGAATTGAAGATTCAGAACATACTGCAGAGGAATCACACAGAAAAAGCTGAGCATTCAAAAATGCCCAGTGAAGAAGACAGACTGGCGTTTAAACGCCAGCCAGGGTGCCTGGCTAGGCGTTTAACGCCCAAAAAGGTAGTAGTTTGGGCGTTAAACGCCAGAATGTGCACCATTCTGGGCGTTTAACGCCAGGATGGCACAAGGGGGAAGATTTTGTTTTCAAAATCAATTTTTTTTTCAAGTTTTCAAAGTTTTTCAAAATCAAATCTTTTTCAAATCATATCTTTTCAATCAAATGTTTTCAAAATCAATTTCTTTCCTTTTTCAAAGATACTTACTAACAATTAATGATTTGATTGAACATTTTTTGCCTTTTCTGTTGAGGAAGGTTTTATGTTTGAATCATATCTTTTCTTGTTAGGCAAGTCATTAATTTTTAAAATCATATCTTTTCAAATTGTTTTCAAATCATATCTTTTAAAATTGTTTTCAAAATCATATCTTCTCAATCACATCTTTTTAAAACCATAACTTTTCAATCATATCTTGTTAATCACATCTTTTAAAAACCAATCATATCTTCTCAACCACATCTTTTTCAAAATAGTTTTCAATCAAATCTTTTTAATTTCTAATTTCAAAATCTTTTTCAAAAATCACTTTACTTCTTTCCCACTTTTGTTTTCGAAAATCAATTAGTGTTTTTCAAAAATTTTTCAAAATCTTTTACTTAATTTTCAAAAATTACTTCCCTTCTTCTCACATCCTTCTATTTTTGGACTAACACTATTCCTTAATGCAAAATTCGAACTCCATCTTCTTTGATAAAGTTCGAATTTTCTACTTCTACCTTCTATTTTTCTTGTCCTCTGACACCTAAAGGAATCTCTATACTGTGACATAGAGGATTCCATATTTTCTTGTTCTCTTCTCTTTCATATGAGCAGGAACAAAGACAAAGGCATTCTTGTTGAAGCTGACCCTGAACCTAAAAGGACCTTGAAGCAAAAGTTAAGAGAAGCTAAGGCACAACTCTCTGTAGAGGACCTAACCGAATTCTTCAAAGAAGAAGAAGACATAGCAGCCGAAAACAACAACAATGCAAACAATGCAAGGAAGGTGCTGGGTGACTTTACTGCACCTACTCCCGACTTCTATGGGAGAAGCATCTCTATCCCTGCCATTGGAGCAAACAACTTTGAGCTTAAGCCTCAATTAGTTTCTCTAATGCAACAGAATTGCAAGTTCCATGGACTTCCACTGGAAGATCCTCATCAGTTTTTAGCTGAGTTCTTGCAAATCTGTGACACAGTCAAGACTAATGGGGTTGACCCTGAGGTCTACAGACTGATGCTATTCCCTTTTGCTGTAAGAGACAGAGCTAGGACATGGTTGGACTCACAACCTAAAGAAAGTCTAGACTCATGGGAAAAGCTAGTCAATGCCTTCTTGGCAAAGTTCTTTCCACCTCAAAAAATTGAGTAAGCTTAGAGTGGAAGTCCAAACCTTCAGACAGAAGGATGGAGAATCCCTCTATGAAGCTTGGGAAAGATACAAACAATTGATCAGAAAATGTCCCTCAGACATGCTTTCTGAATGGGGCATCATAGGTATTTTCTATGATGGTCTCTCTGAACTATCCAAGATGTCTTTGGATAGCTCTGCTGGAGGATCTCTTCATCTGAAGAAGACGCCTACAGAGGCTCAAGAATTAATTGAAATGGTTGCAAATAACCAATTCATGTACACTTCTGAAAGAAATCCTATGAACAATGGGACAAGTCAGAAGAAAGGAGTTCTTGAGATTGACACTCTGAATGCCATTTTGGCTCAGAATAAAATATTGACTCAACAAGTCAATTTGATTTCTCAAAGTCTGTCTGGAATGCAAAATGCACCAAGCAGTACTAAGGATGCTTCATCTGAAGAAGAAGCTTATGATCCTGAGAATCCCTCAATGGAAGAGGTGAATTACCTAGGAGAACCCTATGGAAACACCTATAATTCTTCATGGAGAAATCACCCAAATTTTTCATGGAAGAATCAAGAGAGACCCCAACAAGGTTTCAATAACAATAATGGTGGAAGAAACAGGTTTAGCAATGGCAAGCCTTTTCCATCATCTTCTCAGCAACAGACAGAGAATTCTAAGCAGAACCCCTCTGACTTAGCAACCATGGTCTCTGATCTAATCAAAACCACTCAAAGTTTCATGACTGAAACAAGGTCTTCCATTAGGAATTTGGAAGCACAAGTGGGACAGCTGAGTAAGAAAATTACTGAACTCCCTCCAAGTACTCTCCCAAGCAACACAGAAGAAAATCCAAAAGGAGAGTGCAAAGCCATCAATATGGCCGAATTTGGAGAGAAAGGGGAGGAAGTGAACGCCACTGAGGAAGACCTCAATGGGCGTGCACTAGCCTCCAATGAGTTCCCCAATGAGGAACCATGGGAATCTGAGACTCAACATGAGACCATAGAGATTCCATTGGACTTACTTCTGCCTTTCATGAGCTCTGATGAGTATTCTTCCTCTGAAGAGGATGAGTATGTCACTGAAGAGCAAGTTGCTAAATACCTTGGAGCAATCATGAAGCTAAATGACAAGTTATTTGGAAATGAGACTTGGGAGGATGAACCTCCCTTGCTCACCAAAGAACTGGATGACTTGTCTAGGCAGAAACTACCTCAAAAGAGACAAGACCCTGGGAAGTTTTCCATACCTTGTACCATAGGCACCATGACCTTCAAGAAAGCTCTGTGTGACTTAGGGTCAAGTGTAAACCTCATGCCTCTCTCAGTAATGGAGAAGCTAAGGATCTTTGAGGTACAAGCTGCAAAAATCTCACTAGAGATGGCAGACAACTCAAAAAAAACAAGCTTATGGACTTGTAGAGAATGTTTTGGTTAAGATTGAAGACCATTACATCCCTACTGATTTCATAGTCCTAGAGACTGGGAAGTGCATGGATGAAACCATCATCCTTGGCAGACCCTTCCTAGCCACAGCAAAGGCTGTGATTGATGTTGATAGAGGTGAACTGATCATTCAAGTGAATGGAGAATCCTTTGTGTTTAAGGCTCAAGGATATCCCTCTGTCACCATAGAGATGAAGCATGAAGAGCTTCTCTCAAATCAGAGTCAAGAAGAGCCCCCACAGTCAAACTCTAAGTTTGGTGTTGGGAGGCCACAACCAAACTCTAAGGTTGGTGTTGAACCCCCACATTTAAACTCTAAGTTTGGTGTTGAGAGGTTCCAACATTGCTCTGAGTATTTGTGAGGCTCCATGAGAGTCCTCTGTCAAGCTACTGACATTAAAGAAGCGCTTGTTGGGAGGCAACCCAATGATTATATTTTATCTATTTTCCTTTGTTATTTTATGTTTTTTGTAGGTTGATGATCATAAGAAGTCACAAAATCAATTGAAAAAGCAAAAACAGAATGAAAAACAGGAAGAAAAATAGCACACCCTGGAGGAAGAACTCACTGGCGTTTAAACGCCAGTGAGGCTAGCAGTTGGGCGTTTAACGCCCAGTCTGGCACCATTCTGGGCGTTTAACGCCAGAAAGGGGCACCAGACTGGCGTTAAACGCCAGAAAAGGGCAAGAACCTGGCGTTAAACGCCAGAAAGGGGCACCAGCCCGGCGTTTAACGCCAGAAATGGCTCAAAACGTGATTTTGAGCAACATTTGGTGCAGGGATGACTTTTCCTTGACACCACAGGATCTGTGGACCCCACAGGATCCCCACCAACCTCACCACCCACATCCATCCTTCATAAAACCCCACCTACCTCACCATTCAAATTCAAACCACTTTCCCTCCCTAACCCACCCATACATGGCCGAACACAAAGCCATTCCCTTCTTCCTCATTTCTTCTTCTTCTACTCTCTTCTTTCTTCTTTTGCTCGAGGACGAGCAAACCTTTTAAGTTTGGTGTGGTAAAAGCATTGCTTTTTGTTTTTCCATAACCATTTATGGCATCCAAAAGCCGGTTCAACTGAGAAGGCATGACCTCAAGCCCATCACTAAGAAAAAGATGGAGCAAACAAGAGACCCTCTCATCATGAGATCCCTGAGACACCTCAAGGGATGCACTTTCCTCCACAAGACTATTGGGAGCAACTAAACACCTCCTTAGGAGAGTTGAGTTCCAACATGGGACAACTAAGGGTGGAGCACCAAGAACACTCCATTCTCCTCCATGAAATAAGAGAAGATCAAAGAATCATGAGAGAGGAGCAACAAAGGCAAGGAAGAAACATTGAGGAGCTCAAGCACTCCATAGGACCTTCAAGAGGAAGGAAGAGCCGCCATCACTAAGGTGGACCCGTTCCTTGATTTCCTTGTTCTTTATTTCTCTGTTTTTCGAATTTTTATGCTTATGTTTATCCATGTTTGTGTCTTATGATCATTAGTGTCTTAGTGTCTATGCCTTAAAGCTATGAATATGAATCCATCACCTTTCTTAAATGAAAACTGTTTTTATTACAAAAGAACAAGAAGTACAGGATTTCAAATTCATCTTTAAAACTAGCTTAATTAGTTTGATGTGGTGACAATACTTTTTGTTTTCTGAATGTATGCTTGAACAGTGCATATGTCTTTTGAATTTGTTGTTCATGAATGTTAAAAATTGTTGGCTCTTGAAAGAATGATGAAAAAGGAGACATGTTACTGAGGATCTGAAAAATCATAAAAATGATTCTTGAAGCAAGAAAAAGCAGTGAATACAAAAAAAAAAAAAGAAGAAGAAAGAGAAAAACGAAAAAAAGGGGGAGAAAAAGAGAAAAAGAAAGAAAAAGAAAGAAATAGAGTTGTGATCCAAGGCAAAAAGAGTGTGCTTAAGAACCCTGGACACCTCTAATTGGGGACTCTAGCAAAGCTGAGTCACAATCTGAAAAGGTTCACCCAATTATGTGTCTGTGGCATGTATGTATCCGGTGGTAATACTAGAAGACAGAGTGCTTTGGGCCACGGCCAAGACTCAATAAGTAGCTGTGTTCAAGAATCATCATACTTAACTAAGAGAATCAATAACACTATCTGGATTCTAAGTTCCTAAAGAAGCCAATCATTCTGAATTTCAAAGGATAAAGTGAGATGCCAAAACTGTTCGGAGGCAAAAAGCTACTAGTCCCGCTCATCTAATTTGGAGCTAAGTTTCATTGATAATTTGGAGTCTATAGTATATTCTCTTCTTTTTATCCTATTTGATTTTCAGTTGCTTGGGGACAAGCAACAATTTAAGTTTGGTGTTGTGATGAGCGGATAATTTGTATGCTTTTTGGCATTGTTTTTAGTATGTTTTTAGTAGTTTTAGTTTAGTTTTTATTATATTTTTATTAGTTTTTAATTAAAATTCACTTTTCTAGACTTTACTATGAGTTTGTGTGTTTTTCTGTGATTTCAGGTATTTTCTGGCTGAAATTGAGGGATCTGAGCAAAAATCTGATCTAGAGACTCAAAAGGACTGCAGATGCTGTTGGATTCTGACCTCCCTGCACTCAAAGTGGATTTTCTGGAGCTATAGAAGCCCAATTGGCGCGCTCTCAACGGCGTTGGAAAGTAGACATCCTGGGCTTTCCAGCAATATATAATAGTCCATACTTTGCCCAAGATTTGATGGCCCGAACTGGCGTTCAAAGTCACCTCAAGAAATTCCAGCGTTAAACGCCGGAACTGGCACCTAAATGGGAGTTAAACGCCCAAACTGGCATAAAAGCTGGCGTTTAACTCCAAGAAGAGTCTCTACACGAAAATGCTTCATTGCTCAGCCCAAGCACACACCAAGTGGGCCCGAAAGTGGATTTTTATGTCATTTACTCATCTCTGTACACCCTAGGCTACTAGTTTTCTATATATAGGACCTTTTACTATTGTATTTTCATCTTTTGATCACTTTAGATCTCTAGATCATCTTTGGACATCTAGTTCTTAGATCATTTGGGAGGCTGGCCTCACGGCCATGCCTAGACCTTGTTCTTATGTATTTTCAACGGTGGAGTTTCTACACACCATAGATTAAGGTGTGGAGCTCTGCTGTACCTCGAGTATTAATGCAATTACTATTGTTCTTCTATTCAATTCCACTTATTCTTGTTCCAAGATATCACTTGTTCTTCAATTTGATGAATGTGATGATCCGTGACTCTCATCATCATTCTCACTTATGAACAAGGTGACTGACAACCATTCTTGTTCTACAAGCATCCGAGGCTTAGTGAATATCTCTTGGATTCTTTAATCGGAATCTTCGTGGTATAGGCAGGACCTGATGGCGGCATTCAAGAGAATCCGGAAGGTCTAAACCTTGTCTGTGGTATTCTGAGTAGGATTCAATGATTGAATGACTGTGACGTGCTTCAAACTTGTAACCTGCTGGGCGTTAGTGACAGACGCAAAAGAGGGATTCTATTCCTGTAGGGGAGGGAACCAACCGGTGATTAGCCGTACTGTGACAGAGTGCCTGAGCATTAGTTTTCACTGAGAGGATGGGAGGTAGCCATTGACAACGGTGAAACCCTACACGAGCTTGCCATGGAAAGGAGTAAGAAGGATTGGATGAAGGCATTAGGAAAGCAGAGAGACGGAAGGGAAGGCATCTTCATACGCTTGTCTGAAGCTCTCACCAATGATATACATAAGTATCTCTATCTTTATCTTTATGTTATTTTCGTTCATCACCATTATACATTTGAGTCTGCCTGACTGAGATTTACAAGGTGACCATAGCTTGCTTCATACCACCAATCTCCGTGGGATCGACCCTTACTCGCGTAAGGTATTACTTGGACGACCCAGTGCACTTGCTGGTTAGTTGTGCGAAGTTGTAGTGATCAGAATTTCGTGCACCAATCTTCCAACAGTATCTTATGCATGCATATGGCCTAACTGATTCCCTTCAAGTCAGCAAGTGTCCAACCAATGGCATCTTTATGCTTTTGTAAGACTTGAAGCAACTTTTCCTCTTGTTCTTGGCTTAGGGCTAAATTTATAATCACTGGATAGCTTTTATTTTCTCCTAAGTATGCATACTTGAGAGTGCGCGGCAGTGCCTTTAGCTCAAGTTTGGGTGCTTCTTTTCTTTCATCCTTCCCTTCTTGAACATGCATTTCAGCTGTTGCAACTTCTTCGCTTGATGCTAATTCCTCTTCTTCTGTTAACTCCTCATGTTTTTCTTCAAGAAGTTCTTGCACCACAGCATCCACCGAGTCCAACCTCATACATTCTCCCAACGAGTCTTGTGGGTAACTCATAGCCTTGAACACATTGAATATCATTTTCTCCTCATGTAATCTAAGGACAAGTTCACCCTTTTGTACATCAATGATGGCTCCCGCAGTGACTAAGAATGGTCTTCCCAGGATGATGAAAGTCTTAGCTCCTTCCTCCATGTCTAATACTACGAAGTCTGCTGGAAAGATGAAGTCTCCCACCTTCACCAACAAGTGTTCTACTATTTCATGGGGAAACTTAAATGATCTATCTGCTCGTTGCAGGGCCATTCTTGTTGGTTTGGCTTCCTCAATCCTCATTTTTCGCATCATTGCTAAGGACATCAGATTTATGCTAGCTCTTAGATCACATAAAGCCTTCTCCACTGTGATTTCCCCTATGATACAAGGGATTTGGAAGCTTCCAGGATCCTTCAATTTCTAGGGTAATTTATGCTGGATGATGGCACTACATTCTTCGGTGAGTATCACAGTCTCATTGTTCTTCCAGATTCTCTTCTTGGTTATCAACTCCTTCAACAACTTGGCGTAGAGTGGCATTTTCTTTATTGCTTCAGCAAAGGGTATGTTGATTTGTAGTTTCTTGAAGATTTCCAAGAATCTTGAGAATTGATTGTCCTCTCCCTTCTTCTTTAATTGCTGGGGATATGGGGCTTTTGAAAAGCATGGTTTCAGCACTTCTCCTTCTTGGTGTGACTTAGGAGTGGTAACTTGTGATGAGCGGATAATTTATACGCTTTTTGGCATTGTTTTTAGGTAGTTTTTAGTAAGTTCAAGCTACTTTTAGGGATGTTTTCATTAGTTTTATGTTAAATTCACATTTCTGGACTTTACTATGAGTTTGTGTGTTTTTCTGTGATTTCAAGTAATTTCTGGCTGAAATTGAGGGACTTGAGCAAAACTCTGAAAAAGGCTGACAAAAGGACTGCTGATGCTGTTAGAATCTGACCTCCCTGCACTCGAAATGGATTTTATGGAGCTACAGAACTCCAATTAGCGCGCTCTCAACGGCGTAGGAAAGTAGGCATCCAGAGCTTTCCAGCAATATATAATAGTCCATACTTCATTCGGAAATTGACGACGTAACTTGGCGTTGAACGCCAAGTACATGCTGCTGTCTGGAGTTAAACGCCAGAAAAACGTCATGATCCAGAGTTGAACGCCCAAAACACGTCATAACTTGGAGTTCAACTCCAAGAAAAGCCTCAGCTCGTGGATAGATCAAGCTCAGCCCAAGCATACACCAAGTGGGCCCCGGAAGTGGATTTATGCATCAATTACTTACTCATGTAAACCCTAGGAGCTAGTTTATTATAAATAGAACTTTTTACTATCATATTATCATCCTGGATTGTATTTTGAATCCTGTGATCACGTTTTGGGGGCTGGCCATTCGGCCATGCCTGAACCTTTCACTTATGTATTTTCAACGGTGGAGTTTCTGCACACCATAGATTAAGGGTGTGGAGCTCTGCTGTACCTCAAGTTTCAATACAATTATTATTACTTTCTATTCAATTCTCTCTTATTCTTATTCCAAGATATACGTTGCACAACACTTTGATGAATGTGATGATCCGTGACACTCATCATTATTCTCACCTATGAACGCACGTGACTGACAACCACTTCCGTTCTACCTTAGGCCGGGCGCATATCTCTTAGATTCCCCAACAGAATCTTCGTGGTATAAGCTAGATAGATGGCGGCATTCATGAGGATCCGGAAAGTCTAACCTTGTCTGTGGTATTCCGAGTAGGATTCCGGTATTGAATGACTGTGACGAGCTTCAAACTCCTGAAGGCTGGGCGTTAGTGACAGACGCAAAAGAATCAATGGATTCTATTCCAACCTGATTGAGAACCGACAGATGATTAGTCGTGCTGTGACAGAGCATTTGGACCATTTTCACTGAGAGTATGGGATGTAGCTATCAACCAAGGGTGATGCCTCCAAACGATTAGCCGTGCAGTGACAGCGCATAGGACCATTTTCCCGAGAGGATTAAAAGTAGCCATTGATGATGGTGATGCCCTACATACAGCTTGCCATGGAAAGTAGTAAGAAGGATTGGATGAAAGCAATAAGAAAGTAGAGATTCGAAAGGATTCTAGCATCTCCACACGCCTATCTGAAATTCCCACTATTAATTTACATAAGTATTTCTATCCTATTTTATTTTCTATTTATTTTTATTAATCATATTTGATTTTCTAAATTCCATAATTTTATCCTCCTGACTGGGATTTACAAGATGACCATAGCTTGCTTCATACCAACAATCTCTGTGGGATCGACCCTTACTCACGTAAGGTATTACTTGGACGACCCAGTACACTTGCTGGTTAGTTGAACGGAGTTGTGTCCACACATAGGTGCCATAATAATGATTCTATACAACAACAAAGAATACTACATTGATGTGATCACAATTTCGTCCACCAAGTTTTGGCGCCGTTGCCGGTTCATCTTGTTGCTTAGATTAGGTAATTTTCTTTTCAAAAATCTTTTTCAAAATTTTTCTTTTATTTTTCGTTTTTCCTAACATTATTTTCGAAAAAAAAAATTAATAAAAATACAAAAAAATTAGAAAATCATAAAAACTAAAAATATTTTGTGTTTCTTGTTTGATTCTTGAGTCAGGTTTTAAGTTTGGTGTCAATTGCATGCTTTAAAAATTTTTCTTGCATTTTTCGAAAATCCCATGCATTCATAGTGTTCTTCATGATCTTCAAGTTGTTCTTGGTAAGTCTTCTTGTTTGATCTTGATGTTTTCTTGTTTTGTGTTGTTTGTTGTTTTTCATATGCATTTTTCGTTTGTTAGAGTCCACGCATTAAAGATTTCTAAGTTTGGTGTCTTGCATGTTTTCTTTGCATCAAAAATTTTTTTTAAAAATTATGTTCTTGATGTTCATCATGATCTTCAAAGTGTTCTTGGTGTTCATCTTGACATTCATAGCATTCTTGCATGCATTCATTGTTTTGATCTAAAAATTTCATGCATTGAGTATTTTTGTTGTTTTTCTCTCTCATAATTAAAAATTCAAAAATAAAAAAAAATATCTTTTCCTTATTTCCCTCCAAAATTTCGAAATTTTGGGTTGACTTGGTCAAAAATTTTCAAAATTAGTTGTTTCTTACAAGTCAAGTCAAAATTTCAATTTTAAAAAATCTTATCTTTTCAAAATCTTTTTCAAAAATCATATCTTTTTCATTTTTTTCTATTTTTCGAAAATTTCAAAATAATTTTTCAAATTATTTTCAAAATCTTTTTCTTATCTTTATATCAAATTTTCGAAAATTAGCTAACAATTAATGTGATTGATTCAAAAATTTGAAGTTTGTTACTTGCTTGTTAAGAAAGGTTCAATCTTTAAGTTTTAGAATTTATCTTGTAGTTTCTTGTTAGTGAAGTAAGTGATTTCAAATTTTTAAAATTAAATCTTTTTATCTCTTATCTTATCTTTTTCAAAAAATTTATCTTTTTCAAAATTTGATTTCAAAATATCTTATCTAACTTCTTATCTTCTTATCTTTTGAAAATTTGATTTCAAATCTTTTTCAATCAACTAACCAACTTATTGTTTGTTTCTTATCTTTTTCAAAACCACCTAACTACTTTTTCCTCTCTAAATTTCGAAAATATCTCACCCCTTTTTCAAAAATTCTTTTTGATTAATTAATTGTTTCATGTTTTAATTTTAATTTTCAAAAATTACTAACCCCTTTTTCAAAATTATTTTCGAAAATTCTCCCTCCCTTTTCTTATTTTATTATTTATTTACTAACACTTCTCTTCACCTCTCTTCATCTAAAAATTCGAACCATTCTTCCTCACTCTTCCCCCCTTTCTTTTTCTACTAACATAAAGGAATCTCTATACTGTGACATAGAGGATTCCTCTTTCTTTTCTTGCTTTCTTCTCTTTCATATGAGCAGGAACAGAGAAAAAGGCACTCTTGTTGAAATTGATCCTGAACCAGAAAGGACTCTGAAAAGGAAACTAAGAGAAACTAAATTACAACAATCCAGAAACAACCTTTCAGAAATTTTCGAACAAGAGAAGGAGATGGCAGCCGAAAATAATAATAATGCAAGGAGAATGCTTGGTGACTTCACAAAGCCAACGTCCAAATTTGATGGAAGAAGCATCTCCATTCCTGCCATTGGAGCCAACAACTTTGAGCTGAAACCTCAGCTAGTTGCCTTAATGCAACAAAACTGCAAGTTTTATGGACTTCCATCTGAAGATCCTTATCAGTTTTTAACTGAGTTCTTGCAGATCTGTGAGACTGTAAAGACGAATGGAGTTGATCCTGAAGTCTACAGACTCATGCTTTTCCCTTTTGCTGTAAGAGACAGAGCTAGAATATGGTTGGATTCACAACCTAAGGATAGCCTGGACTCCTGGGATAAGCTGGTCACAGCCTTCTTGGATAAATTCTTTCCTCCTCAAAAGCTGAGCAAGCTGAGAGTGGATGTTCAAACCTTCAAACAAAAAGATGGTGAATCCCTCTATGAAGCTTGGGAAAGATACAAGCAGCTGACCAAAAGATGTCCATCTGACATGTTTTTAGAATGGACCATATTAGATATATTCTATTATGGTCTATCTGAATTTTTGAAAATGTCATTGGACCATTCTGCAGGTGGATCTATTCACCTGAAGAAAACGCCTGAAGAGGCTCAAGAACTCATTGACATGGTTGCAAATAACCAGTTCATGTACACTTCTGAGAGGAATTCCATGAATAATGGGATACCTCAGAAGAAAGGAGTTCTTGAAATTGATGCTCTGAATGCCATATTGGCTCAGAACAAAGTGTTGACTCAACAGGTCAACATGATCTCTCAAAATCTGAATGGATGGCAACATGTATCCAACAGTACTAAAGAGGTAGCTTCTGAAGAAGCTTATGATCCTGAGAACCCTGCCATGGCAGAGGTTAATTACATGGGTGAACCTTATGGAAACACCTATAACTCATCATGGAGAAATCATCCAAATTTCTCATGGAGGGATCAACAAAAGCCTCAACAAGGCTTTAACAATGGTGGACGCAATAGGCTGAGCAATAGCAAGCCATATCCATCATCTTCTCAGCAATAGACAGAGAATTCTGAACAAAAAACTTCTAATTTAGCCAATCTAGTCTCTGATCTGTCAAAGGCCACTTTCAGTTTCATGAGTGAAACAAGATCCTCCATTAGAAATTGGTGCACAAAATTGGTGCACGAAACTGCAATCACACTTTTGCAATCCCGCACAACTAACCAGCAAGTGCACTGGGTCGTCCAAGTAATACCTTACGTGAGTAAGGGTCGATCCCACGGAGATTGTCGGCTTGAAGCAAGCTATGGTTATCTTGTAAATCTTAGTCAGTATATCAGAAATTATCAGGATTGATTGTGAAAAGCAAAAGAACATGAAATAAGTACTTGTTTTGCAGTAATGGGGAACAGGTTGAGGTTTTGGAGATGCTCCATCTTCTGAATCTCTGCTTTCCTACTGTCTCCTTCTTCAAGCACGCAAGGCTCCTTCCATGGCAAGCTGTATGTAGGGTTTCACCGTTGTCAGTGGCTACCTCCCATCCTCTCATTGGAAATGTTCAACGCACCCTGTCACGGCACGGCTATCCATCTGTCGGTTCTCAATCAGGCCGGAATAGAATCCAGTGATTCTTTTGCGTCTGTCACTAACGCCCCGCCCTCAGGAGTTTGAAGCTCATCACAGTCATTCAATCATTGAATCCTACTCAGAATACCACAGACAAGGTTTAGACCTTCCGGATTCTCTTGAATGCCGCCATCAGTTCTAGCTTATACCACGAAGATTCCGGTTAAAGAATCCAAGAGATATCTACTTAATCTAAGGTAGAACGGAGGTGGTTGTCAGGCACACGTTCATAGTTGAGAATGATGATGACTGTGACAGATCATCACATTCATCAGATTTAAGAACAAGTAATATCTTAGAATGGAAGCAAGCATGATTGAATAAGAAACAGTAGTAATTGCATTAATCCATCAAGACACAGCAGAGCTCCTCACCCCCAACCATGGGGTTTAGAGACTCATGCTGTAAGAAGTACACAAAGAAACGTGTAAAGTGTCATGAGGTACAGATACAATGTCAAAAGATCCTATTAATAGTGAACTAGTAACCTAGGGTTTACAGAATTGAGTAAATGACAGAAAAATCCACTTCCGGGCCCACTTGGTATGTGCTTGGGCTGAGCATTGAAGTATTTTCGTGTAGAGACTCTTTCTAGAGTTAAACGCCAGCTTTTATGCCAGTTTGGGCGTTTAACTCCAAGTTTTATGCCAGTTCTAGCGTTAAACGCTGGGAATTCTGAAGCTGATTTGCAACGCCGGTTTGGGCCATCAAATCTCGGGCAAAGTATGGACTATTATACATTTCTGGAAAGCCCAGGATGTCTACTTTCCAACGCCGTTGAGAGCGCGCCAATTGGTCTTCTGTAGCTCCAGAAAATCCACTTCGAGTGCAGGGAGGTCAGAATCCAACAGCATCTGCAGTCCTTTTCAGCCTCTAAATCAGATTTTTGCTCAGATCCCTCAATTTCAGCCAGAAAAAACCTGAAATCACAGAAAAACACACAAACTCATAGTAAAGTCCAAAAAAGTGAATTTTAACTAAAAACTAATAAAAATATAATAAAAAACTAACCAAAATATACTAAAAACATACTAAAAACAATGCCAAAAAGCGTACAAATTATCCGCTCATCACAACACCAAACTTAAATTGTTGCTTGTCCCCAAGCAACTAAAAATCAAATGAGATAAAAAGAAGAGAATATGCAATGAATTCCAAAAACATCTATGAAGATCAGTATTAATTAGATGAGCGGGGCTTTTAGCTTTTTGCCTCTGAACAGTTTTGGCATCTCACTCTATCCTTTGAAATTCAGAATGATTGGCTTCTATAGGAACTCAGAATCCAGATAGTGTTATTGATTCTCCTAGTTAAGTATGATGATTCTTGAACACAGCTACTTTATGAGTCTTGGCCGTGGCCCAAAGCACTCTGTCTTCCAGTATTACCACCGGATACATACATGCCACAGACACATAATTGGGTGAACCTTTTCAGATTGTGTTTCAGCTTTGCTAGAGTCCCCAATTAGAGGTGTCCAGGGTTCTTAAGCACACTCTTTTTGCCTTGGATCACAACTTTATTTCTTTCTTTTTCTTCCCCCTTTTTTTTCGTTTTTTTTTCTTTTTCTCTTTTTTTTTTTGTCGCTTCCATTTTTTTTTGTATTCACTGCTTTTTCTTGCTTCAAGAATCATTTTTATGATTTTTCAGATCCTCAGTAACATGTCTCCTTTTTCATCATTCTTTCAAGAGCCAACCAATCATGAACAACAAATTCAAAAGACATATGCACTGTTTAAGCATACATTCAGAAAACAAAAGTATTGCCACCACATCAAAATAATTAATCTGTTATAAAATTCAAAATTCATGCAATTCTTCTCTTTTTCAATTAAGAACATTTTTCATTTAAGAAAGGTGATGGATTCATAGGACATTCATAACTTTAAGGCATAGACACTAAGACACTAATGATCACAAGACACAAACATGGATAAACATAAGCATGAAATTCGAAAAACAAGAAAATAAAGAACAAGGAAATTAAAGAACGGGTCCACCTTAGTGATGGCGGCTTGTTCTTCCTCTTGAAGATCTTATGGAGTGCTTGAGCTCCTCAATGTCTCTTCCTTGCCTTTGTTGCTCCTCTCTCATGATTCTATGATCTTCTTTAATTTCATGGAGGAGGATGAAATGTTCTTGGTGCTCCACCCTTAGTTGTCCCATGTTGGAACTCAATTCTCCTAGGGAGGTGTTGATTTGCTCCCAATAGTTTTGTGGAGGAAAGTGCATCCCTTGAGATGAATCTCTCCATCTCCCATGGCTCTGAGGTGGAAGCTTTTGCCTTCCCTCTCCTCTTTCTAGAGGTTTCTCCGGCCTTAGGTGCCAAAAATGGTTATGGAGAAACAAAAAGCAACGCTTTTACCACACCAAACTTAGAAGGTTTGCTCGTCCTCGAGTAAAAGAAGAAAGAAGAGAGAGAGTGGTGGGGTAGGTGGGGATCCTGTGGGGACCATAGATCATGAGGTGTCAAGGATAATTCATCCCTGCACCAAGTGGCGAGCAAAAATGCTCCTTCTGCCAATCCTGGCGTTAAACGCCGGGCTGGTGCCCATTTCTGGCGTTTAACGCCAGCTTGGTGCCCATTCCTGGCATTTAACGCTAGTCTGGTGCCCCTTTCTGGCGTTAAACGCCCAGAATGGTGCCAGACTGGGCGTTAAACGCCCATTTGCTGCCCTTACTGGCGTTTAAACGCCAGCAAGGTTTTCCTCCAGGGTGTGCTATTTTTCTTTCTATTTTTCATTCTGTTTCTGCTTTTTCAATTGAATTTGTGACTTCCCATGATCATCAACCTATAGAAAACATAAAATAACAAAGGAAAATAATAAATATAACATTGGGTTGCCTCCCAACAAGCGCTTCTTTAATGTCAGTAGCTTGACAGTGGGCTCTCATGGAGCCTCACAGATGTTCAGAGCAATGTTGGAACCTATCCAACACCAAACTTAGAGTTTGGTTGTGACCTCCCAACACCAAACTTAGAGTTTGACTGTGGGGGCTCTATTTGACTCTGTTTTGAGAGAAGCTCTTCATGCTTCCTCTCCATGGTTACAGAAGGAGAACCTTGAGTATTATAGTTTGCACTGTCTGCAAGCCACGGAGCTTCCTGAATAGCAAATAATTGCTCATCCAGAAAGGCTTCAGAGATCTCAGTAGGAGGGAGAGATGCTTCTGCTACTGGTTCTATCCGGGACAGGTGATCAGCTACTTGATTCTCTGTCCCTTTTCTGTCTCTTATTTCTATATCAAACTCCTGCATAAGCAACACCCATCTTATGAGCATGGGTTTTGAATCCTGCTTTGTGAGTAGATATTTAAGAGCAGCATGGTCAGTGTACACGATCACTTTTGATCCTACTAAATAAGATCTGAACTTGTCAATGGCATAAACCACTGCAAGTAACTCCTTTTCTGTGGTTGTGTAGTTCTTCTGTGCATCATTTAGAATACGGCTGCCATAATAAATAACGTGCAGAAGCTTACCATGCCTTTGTCCCAATACTGCACCAATGGCATGGTCACTGGCATCACACATTAGTTCAAATGGTAATGTCCAGTCTGGTGCAGAGATAACTGGTGCTGTGACCAGCTTAGCTTTCAGAGTCTCAAACGCCGGCAGACACTCATTATCAAAAATAAATGGAGTGTCAGCAGCTAGCAGATTACTCAGAGGTTTGGCAATTTTTGAAAAATCCCTTATAAACCTTCTGTAGAATCATGCATGCCCCAGAAAGCTTCTGATTGCCTTAACATTGGTAGGTGGTGGTAATTTTTCAATTACTTCAACTTTAGCTTGATCCACCTCTATTCCCTTGTTTGAAATTTTATGCCCAAGGACAATTCCTTCAGTCACCATAAAGTGACATTTTCCCAGTTTAAAACTAGGTTGGTCTCTTGGCATCTTTTCAGAACAAGTGCTAGATGGTTAAGGCAGGAGCTGAATGAGTCTCCAAACACTGAAAAGTCATCCATGAAGACTTCCAGAAATTTCTCTACCATATCTGAGAAGATAGAGAGCATGCACCTCTGAAAGGTTGCAGGTGCATTGCACAGACCAAAAGGCATCCTTCTGTAGGCAAATACTCCAGAAGGGCATGTAAATGCTGTTTTCTCTTGGTCCTGAGGATCTACTGCAATTTGGTTGTAACCTGAGTAGCCGTCCAAAAAGCAGTAGTATTCATGACCTGCTAGTCTCTCTAGCATCTGGTCTATGAATGGTAAAGGAAAATGATCCTTTCTGGTGACTGTATTGAGCCTTCTGTAATCAATACACATGCGCCACCCTGTAACTGTTCTTGTAGGAACCAGTTCATTCTTTTCATTATGAACCACTGTCATGCCTCCCTTCTTAGGGACAACGTGGACAGGGCTCACCCAGGGGCTATCAGAAATAGGATAAATAATCCCAGCCTCTAGTAACTTAGTGACCTCTTTCTGCACCACCTCCTTCATGGCTGGATTTAGCCGCCTTTGTGGTTGAACCACTGGCTTAGCATCATCCTCCAATAGGATCTTGTGCATGCATCTTGCTGGGCTAATGCTCTTAAGATCACTTATGGACCACCCAAGAGCTGTCTTGTGTGTCCTTAGCACTTGAATTAGTGCTTCCTCTTCCTGTGGATTTAAAGCAGAGCTTATGATCACTGGAAAAGTGTCACCTTCTCCCAGAAATGCATATTTCAGGGATGGTGGTAGTGACTTGAGCTCCGGTTTAGGAGGCTTATCTTCTTCTTGAGGAATTTTCAGAATTTCTTTTATTTCCTTTAGTTCCTCCAGATCAGGCTGAACATCTTTAAGATGTCCTCTAGCTCTGATTCAAGACTTTCAGTCATATTGACCTCCTCCACCAAAGAGTCAATAATATCAGTGCTCATGCAGTCATTTGATGTGTCTGGATGCTGCATAGCTTTGACAACATTCAACTTGAACTCATCCTCATTGACTCTCAGGGTTATTTCCCCTTTTTGTACATCAATGAGAGTTCGTCCAGTTGCTAGGAAAGGTCTTCCTAGAATGAGAGTTGCACTCTTGTGCTCCTCCATTTCCAGCACTACAAAGTCAGTGGGAAAGGCAAATGGCCCAACCTTGACAATAATGTCCTCAATTATGCCTGATGGGTATTTAATGGAGCCATCAGCAAGTTGAAGACATATCCGGGTTGTTTTGACCTCTTCAGTCAAGCCGAGCTTTCTGATAGTGGATGCAGGTATTAGGTTGATACTTGCCCCAAGATCACATAGAGCTTTCTTGGTACAACTACCCTCTAATGTGCATGGTATCATAAAGCTTCCTGGATCTTGAAGCTTTTCTGGTAAGCTTTTCAATATGACTGCACTGCATTCTTCAGTGAGAAAAACTTTTTCAGTTTCTCTCCAATCCTTCTTATGACTTAAGATCTCTTTCATGAACTTAGCATAAGAGGGTATTTGCTCAAGTGCCTCTGCAAACGGAATCTTTATTTCAAGAGTCCTTAGATAGTCTGCAAAGCGGGCAAATTGCTTATCCTGTTCCGCTTGGCGGAGTTTCTGAGGATAAGGCATCTTGGCTTTATATTCTTCAACCTTAGTTGCTGCAGGTTTATTTCCTACAGAAGTGGTTGGAGAAGCCTGCTTAAGGGGGTTGTTATCAGCACTTGCAAGTGTCTGACCCCTTTGTGGCGTTTGAACGCCAGACTTGGCTACCCATTGGGCGTTTAATGCCAACTTTTCTCCCTTTTCTGGCGTTTGAACGCCAGAACTGGGCAGGGAATGGGCGTTTAACGCCAGCTTTCCCCCCCTTTCTGGCATTTGAACGCCAAGAGTATTCCTCTCTGGGCTCTTACTGTCCTCAGAGGGATTTTGGACAGTGGTTTGGTGATCCTCTGTCAATTGTTTCTTTATTGGCTTTTTGCTACTTTGAGCAATGTTATTCAATGTCTTCCCACTCCTCAGTTGAACTGCTTGGCATTCTTCTGTTATCTGTTTAGATAACTGCTGTTTTGCCTGATTCAACTGTGATTCTATGTTCTTGTTAGCAATTTTAGTTTCTTGGAGCATCTCTTTAAATTCTGCTAACTGTTCTGTCATCAGGAGCAATTGTTGATTAAGCTCAATTATCTGTTCTTGAGGATTAGGATCAGTGACTACTGCCATGACTTCCTCTTTTGGAGAGAATTCATTGCTAGAGTATAAGTATTGGTTTCTAGCAACAGTGTTTATAAGCTCTTGAGCCTCTTCAATTGTCTTTCTCATGTGTATAGACCCACCAGCTGAGTGGTCTAAAGACATCTGAGCTTTTTCTGTAAGCCCATAGTAGAAGATGTCTAACTGTACCCACTCTAAAAACATTTCAGAGGGGCATTTTCTTAGCATACCTCTATACCTCTCCCAGGCATTATAAAGGGATTCATTATCCTCTTGTTTAAAGCCTTGGATGTCCAGCCTTAGCTGTGTCATCCTCTTTGGAGGGTAAAAATGATTCAGGAATTTGTCTGATAACTGTTTCCATGTCTTTATGCTTGCTGTAGGTTGGTTATTCAACCACCTTTTAGCTTGATCTTTTACAGCAAATGGAAACAGTAATAGTCTGTAGACATCCTGATCCACCTCTTTATCATGTACTGTGTCAGCAATTTGTAAGAACTGTGCCAGAAACTCAGTAGGTTCTTCCTGTGGAAGACCGGAATACTGGCAATTTTGCTGCACTATGATAATGAGTTGAGGATTTAACTCAAAGCTGCTTGCTTTGATGGGAGGTGTGCAGATGCTACTCCCATATGCAGCTGTAATGGGGTTGGCATATGACCCCAGAGTCCTTCTGGACTGATCAATCCCACTTAGGTCCATAATGGATAAAGGGAAGTGATATGGATTGCAAACAGATAAATTTTGTTGTTTTTTTTTTTTTTTAACTTGACCCAAAAAAAATATAAAATAGAATAAATAGAAACTAAAATAAAATTTCGAAAATTAACAAAAAAAATAAAATCAAAGCAAATTGAAAACTGAATCAATTAGTTAATTAAAAAGATTTTGAAATCAGCAATTGAAAAGATATGATTGAAAATTATTTTGAAAAAGATTTGATTTTTTTAAAATGAGGAAAGAGAAAAACAACAAAATGACACCAAACTTAAAATTTTTAGAAAACCAAACACAAATTTTCGAAAATTTTAAAGGAAAAACACAAGGAAGACACCAAACTTAGAATTTTTAAAGAACAAGAAAGGACTAAAAACATGCAAATTCGAAAAATTAAAAGAGACAAAGGCATGCAATTGACACCAAACTTAAAATATGAAACTAGACTCAAATAAAAGACTCTAAACCAACAAAAATAAAACAGTCCTAATCTAAGCAACAAGATAAGCCGTCAGTTGTCCAAACTCGAACAATCCCCGGCAACGGCGCCAAAAACTTGGTGCACGAAATTGCAATCACACTTTTGCAATCCCGCACAACTAACCAGCAAGTGCACTGGGTCGTCCAAGTAATACCTTACGTGAGTAAGGGTCGATCCCACGGAGATTGTCGGCTTGAAGCAAGCTATGGTTATCTTGTAAATCTTAGTCAGGATATCAGAAATTATCAGGATTGATTGTGAAAAGCAAAAGAACATGAAATAAGTACTTGTTTTGCAGTAATGGGGAACAGGTTGAGGTTTTGGAGATGCTCCATCTTCTGAATCTCTGCTTTCCTACTGTCTCCTTCTTCAAGCACGCAAGGCTCCTTCCATGGCAAGCTGTATGTAGGGTTTCACCGTTGTCAGTGGCTACCTCCCATCCTCTCAGTGGAAATGTTCAACGCACCCTGTCACGGCACGGCTATCCATCTGTCGGTTCTCAATCAGGCCGGAATAGAATCCAATGATTCTTTTGCGTCTGTCACTAACGCCCCGCCCTCAGGAGTTTGAAGCTCGTCACAGTCATTCAATCATTGAATCCTACTCAGAATACCACAGACAAGGTTTAGACCTTCCGGATTCTCTTGAATGCCGCCATCAGTTCTAGCTTATACCACGAAGATTCTGGTTAAAGAATCCAAGAGATATCTACTTAATCTAAGGTAGAACGGAGGTGGTTGTCAGGCACACGTTCATAGTTGAGAATGATGATGAGTGTCACGGATCATCACATTCATCAGATTTAAGAACAAGTAATATCTTAGAATGGAAGCAAGCATGATTGAATAAGAAACAGTAGTAATTGCATTAATCCATCAAGACACAGCAGAGCTCCTCACCCCCAACCATGGGGTTTAGAGACTCATGCTGTAAGAAGTACACAAAGAAACGTGTAAAGTGTCATGAGGTACAGATACAATGTCAAAAGATCCTATTAATAGTGAACTAGTAACCTAGGGTTTACAGAATTGAGTAAATGACAGAAAAATCCACTTCCGGGCCCACTTGGTGTGTGCTTGGACTGAGCATTGAAGCATTTTCGTGTAGAGACTCTTTCTGGAGTTAAACGCCAGCTTTTATGCCAGTTTGGGCGTTTAACTCCAAGTTTTATGCCAGTTCCAGCGTTAAACGCTGGGAATTCTGAAGCTGATTTGCAACGCCGGTTTGGGCCATCAAATCTCGGGCAACGTATGGACTATTATACATTGCTGGAAAGCCCAGGATGTCTACTTTCCAACGCCGTTGAGAGCGCGCCAATTGGGCTTCTGTAGCTCCAGAAAATCCACTTCGAGTGCAGGGAGGTCAGAATCCAACAGCATCTGCAGTCCTTTTCAGCCTCTAAATCAGATTTTTGCTCAGATCCCTCAATTTCAGCCAGAAAATACCTGAAATCATAGAAAAACACACAAACTCATAGTAAAGTCCAAAAAAGTGAATTTTAACTAAAAACTAATAAAAATATAATAAAAACTAACCAAAATATACTAAAAACATACTAAAAACAATGCCAAAAAGCGTACAAATTATCCGCTCATCAGAAATCTGGAGGCACAAGTGGGCCAGCTGAGTAAGAAAGTCATTGAAACTCCTCCCAATATTCTCCCAAGCAATACAGAAGAGAATCCAAAAGGAGAGTGCAAAGCCATTGACATAGTCAATATGGCGGAATGCACAAGGGAGGAGGAGGACGAAAATCCTAGTGAGGAAGACCTCCTGGGACATCCCTCAAGCAAGAAGGAGTTTCCTATTAAGGATCCAAAGGAATCTGAGGCTCATACGGAGACCATAGAGATTCCATTAAATCTCCTTCTGCCATTCATGAGCTCTGAAGACTATTCATCCTCTGAAGAGGATGAAGATGTGACTGGAGAGCAAGTTGCTCAATATTTAGGAGCTATCATGAAGCTGAATGCCAAGTTGTTTGGTAATGAGACTTGGGAAAGTGAACCTCCCTTGCTCATTAGTGAACTGGATACCTGGATTCAGCAAATTCTACCTCAAAAGAAACAAGATCCTGGCAAGTTCTTAATACCTTGTACCATAGGCACCATGATCTTTGAAAATGCTCTGTGTGATCTAGGGTCAGGGATAAATCTTATGCCACCCTCTGTAATGGAGAAGCTGGGGATCATTGAGGTACAACCTGCCTTGTTCTCATTACAATTGGCAGACAAGTCATTGAGACAAGCTTATGGAATAGTAGAGGACGTGTTAGTAAAGGTTGAAGGCCTTTACATCCCTGCTGATTTCATAATCTTAGACACTAGGAAGGAAGAGGATGATTGCATCATCCTTGGAAGACCTTTCCTAGCCACAGCAGGAGCTGTGATAGATGTCAACAGAGGTGAACTAGTCCTTCAATTGAATGGGACTACCTTGTGTTTAAGGCACATGGCCATCCCTCTGTGACAAAAGAGAGTAAGCATGAAGAGCTTCTCTCAGTTCAGAGTCAAGAAGAGCCCCCACAGTCAAACTTTAAGTTTGGTGTTGGAAGGCCACAACCAAACTCTAAGTTTGGTGTTAAGATCCCATATCCAAACTCTAAGTTTGGTGTTGGCACTATACAACATTGACCTGATCACCTTGTGGCTCCATGAGAGCCACTGTCAAGCTATTGACATTAAAGAAGCGCTTGTTGGGAGGCAACCCAATTTTATTTATCTAATTTTTATTTTATTCTATTTTATTGTTATTTTGTGTTTTATTAGGTACATGATCATGAGGAGTCACGAAAAAATCATAAAAATTAAAAACAGAATCAAAAACAGCAGAAGAAAAAAATACACCCTGGAGGAAGCACAGGCTGGCGTTCAACGCCAGTAAGATGCATCTGGCCGGCGTTCAACGCCAGAAACAAGCAACATTCTGGCGCTGAACGCCAGGAATGTGCCTAGAGAGGAAAAACTGGCGCTGAACGCCAGTAACAAGCATGAAACTGGCGTTCAACGCCAGAAACATGCTTTACATGGGCGTTGAACGCCCAGAATGTGCACCACTCGGCGTTTAAACGCCAGAATGGTGTGCAAAGGCATTTTACATGCCTATTTGGTGCAGGGATGGAATTCCTTGATACCTCAGGATCTGTGGACCCCACAGGATCACCTCAGGATCTGTGAACCTCACAGGATCCCCACCTACCTCGCCCTCTCTCTCTCCATTCATGGTCATCCCTTTTGTTTTTCATTCACCACTCACTTCTATCCACTCTTCCCCATAAACCCCACCCACCTTCAAAATTCAAAACTCTTTCCCACCCAAACCCACCCACTTAGCCGAACCTACCTCTCTCCCTCTCTACCATATTTTCTTCTTCTTCTTCTTCTCTTCTTTCTTCTCTTGCTCGAGAGCGAGCAATTTTCTAAGTTTGGTGTGGTAAAAGCATAGCTTTTTGCTTTTCCATAACCATTAATGGCACCTAAGGCCAGAGATATTCAAAAAAAAAAAGGGAAGACAAAAGCTTCCACCTCTGAGTCATGGGAGATGGAAAGACTCATGTATAGGGTTTATAGCTCAGTGGTAGAACATGTGGCTGCAAATCAAGAGATCCCTGAGATACCTCAGGGGATAAATTGTCCTCCACACAAATATTGGAAGCAACTAAGCGTAGGAACACCAAAATTACTAGGAATCATTCAACAGAAGCAAGGAAGAGACATAAAGGAGCTCAAAAAGCACCATTGGACCTTCAAGAAGGCGCCACCTTCACTCAGGTGGATTCATTCCTTGTTCTTATTTCTTTCTGCTTTTCGGTTTTTATGTTGTGTTTATCTATGTTTTGTGTCTCTACTTCATGATCATTAGTATGTAGTAACCATGCCTTAAAGCTATGAATAAATCCATTAATCCTTCACCTCTCTTAAATGAAAAATGTTTTAATTCAAAAGAACAAGAAGTACATGAATTTCGAAATTATCCTTGAATTTAATTTAATTTTATTGATGTGGTGACAACACTTTTTGTTTTCTGAATGAATGCTTGAACAGTGCATATGTCTTTTGATCTTGTTGTTTATGAATGTTAAAATTGTTGGCTCTTGAAAGAATGATGAACAAAGAGAAATGTTATTGATGATCTGAAAAATCATGAAATTGATTCTTGAAGCAAGAAAAAGCAGTGAAAAAGAAGAAGCTTGCGAAAAAAAAAATGGCAAAAAAAAAATAGAAAGAAAAAGAAAAAGCAAGCAGAAAAAGCCAATAGCCCTTAAAACCAAAAGGCAAGGGTAAAAAGGATCTAAGGCTTTGAGCATCAATGGATAGGAGGGCCTAAGGAAATAAAATCCAGGCCTAAACGGCTAAACCAAGCTGTCCCTAACCATGTGCTTGTGTCATGAAGGTCCAAGTGAAAAACTTGAGACTGAGTGGTTAAAGTCGTGATCCAAAGCAAAAGAGTGTGCTTAAGAGCTCTGGACACCACTAACTGGGGACTCTAGCAAAGCTGAGTCACAATCTGAAAAGGTTCACCCAGTCATGTGTCTGTGGCATTTATGTATCCGGTGGTAATACTGGAAAACAAAATACTTAGGGCCACGGCCAAGACTCATAAGTAGCTGTGTTCAAGAATCAACATGCTTAACTAGGAAAGTCAATAACACTATCCGAAATTTTAATTTCCTAGAGAAGCCAATCATTCAGAACTTCAAAGGAAAAAGTGAGATGCCAAAACTGTTCAGAAGCAAAAAGCTACAAGTCCCGCTCATCTAATTATAATTAATATTCATTGATATTCTGGAATTTATAGTATATTCTCTTCTTTTTATTCTATTTGATTTTCAGTTGCTTGGGGACAAGCAAAAATTTAAGTTTGGTGTGGTGATGAGCGGATAATTTATACGCTTTTTGGCATTGTTTTTAGGTAGTTTTTAGTAAGTTCAAGCTACTTTTAGGGATGTTTTCATTAGTTTTTATGTTAAATTCACATTTCTGGACTTTACTATGAGTTTGTGTGTTTTTCTGTGATTTCAGGTAATTTCTGGCTGAAATTGAGGGACTTGAGCAAAACTCTAAAAAAGGCTGACAAAAGGACTGCTGATGCTGTTGGAATCTGACCTCCCTGCACTCGAAATGGATTTTCTGGAGCTATAGAACTCCAATTAGCGCGCTCTCAACGGCGTTGGAAAGTAGACATCCAGAGCTTTCCAGCAATATATAATAGTCCATACTTCATTCGGAAATTGATGACGTAACTTGGCGTTGAACGCCAAGTACATGCTGCTGTCTGGAGTTAAACGCCAGAAAAACGTCATGATCCGGAGTTGAACGCCCAAAACACGTCATAACTTGGAGTTCAACTCCAAGAAAAGCCTCAGCTCGTGGATAGATCAAGCTCAGCCCAAGCATACACCAAGTGGGCCCCGGAAGTGGATTTATACATCAATTACTTACTCATGTAAACCCTAGGAGCTAGTTTATTATAAATAGAACTTTTTACTATCATATTATCATCCTGGATTGTATTTTGAATCCTGTGATCACGTTTTGGGGGCTGGCCATTCGGCCATGCCTGAACCTTTCACTTATGTATTTTCAACGGTGGAGTTTCTGCACACCATAGATTAAGGGTGTAGAGCTCTGCTGTACCTCAAGTTTCAATACAATTATTATTACTTTCTATTCAATTCTCTCTTATTCTTATTCCAAGATATACGTTGCACAACACTTTGATGAATGTGATGATCCGTGACACTCATCATCATTCTCACCTATGAACGCACGTGACTGACAACCACTTCCGTTCTACCTTAGGCCGGGCGCATATCTCTTAGATTCCCCAACAGAATCTTCGTGGTATAAGCTAGATAGATGGCGGCATTCATGAGGATCCGGAAAGTCTAACCTTGTCTGTGGTATTCCGAGTAGGATCCTGGGAATCCGGAAAGTCTAACCTTGTGTGTGGTATTCTGAGTAGGATTCCGGTATTGAATGACTGTGACGAGCTTCAAACTCCTGAAGGCTGGGCGTTAGTGACAGACGCAAAAGAATCAATGGATTCTATTCCAACCTGATTGAGAACCGACAGATGATTAGCCGTGCTGTGACAGAGCATTTGGACCATTTTCACTGAGAGGATGGGATGTGGCTATCAACCAAGGGTGATGCCTCCAGACGATTAGCCGTGCAGTGACAGCGCATAGGACCATTTTCCCGAGAGGATTAAAAGTAGCCATTGATGATGGTGATGCCCTACATACAGCTTGCCATGGAAAGGAGTAAGAAGGATTGGATGAAAGGAATAAGAAAGTAGAGATTCGAAAGGATTCTAGCATCTCCACACGCCTATCCGAAATTCCCACTATTAATTTACATAAGTATTTCTATCCTATTTTATTTTCTGTTTATTTTTATTAATCATATTTGATTTTCTAAATTCCATAATTTTATCCTCCTGACTGGGATTTACAAGATGACCATAGCTTGCTTCATACCAACAATCTCTGTGGGATCGACCCTTACTCACGTAAGGTATTACTTGGACGACCCAGTACATTTGCTGGTTAGTTGAACGGAGTTGTGTCCACACATAGGTGCCATAATAATGATTCCATACAACAACAAAGAATACTACATTGATGTGATCACAATTTCATCCACCAACTTGCATTTCCTCTTGTCCCTTTTCTTCTTTATCCGAGTTATTCTCTAGCAGTTTCTTGTGGGTTTCGCTCAATTCCCTCCCACTTCTGAGGGTGATAGCTTGACACTCCTCCCTTGGAGTTGAATTGATGTTTCTGTGAGTAATGTAACCAGGGGTTTGCTTGAATAGGTAGCCAATTTGTGTTTCAAGTTTCTTGATGGCAGCATCTTGATTTTGCATATTGGATCGCACTTCTTCCCAGAAAACTTTACTGTCTTAAATTTCCTTACATATGCTTTCAAGTAGAGTCTCAATCTTGGAGAGTCTATCTTCGGTTGGTGATGGTGAGTTGAAACTAGGTGGTTGAGAAGGGTGATTAGGTGGGTGTTGATAGGATCTCTGTGAGGTATGTTGGTGAGTTGCATTGTTGTTGGGATTGTGGTTATGACGTCTCTGGTCTTGGCCTTGGTCTTGTTGATTCCCCCATCCAAAATTGGGGTGATTTCTCCATCCAGAATTGTAAGTTTTGGAGTATGGATCATGGATTTGTCTGGGTGAGTTCCCAACATAATTGGGTTGTTCTTAGTCACCTTCTTCTGCTATATTCACTCCTTCTTGAGCTGGTGATGAAGTGATGACTGCTGCAACTTGGTTTTCCTCTACCTTCTTGGTAAGATCTGCTAGCTGCTTGGTGATCATCTTATTTTGAGCCAGCAATGCATCCATGTGGTTCAGCTCCATTACTCTTCGAGTGTTGCTTCTTTCAGAAGCATAGAAGTAGTCATTCTCAGCTATCGTCTCAATGACATCTATGGCTTCTTCAATGGTTTTCTTCTTGTTTAGAGAGCCTCCTGATGAATGGTCTATAGCTTTCTTTGACTCATAAGAAAGACCTTCATAGAAAATGTGAAGTTGGACCCATTCATTGAACATGTATGGTGGGCATCTTCTTCTTAAGTCCTTGAATCTCTCTCATGCCTCATAGAGAGTTTCACCATCTTGTTGCCAGAAAGTTTGCACCTCAGCTCTCAGCCTGTTAATTCTTTGAGGAGGGTAGAATCTTGCCAAAACTTTATTCACCACATCTTCCCAACTTGTTAAGCTCTCCTTTGGGAAAGACTCCAGCCACTTGGATGCTTTGTCCCTGAGAGAAAAAGGGAACAAAAGTAGCCTATAGACATCTGAATGGACTCCATTAGACTTCACAGTGTCACATATTCTCAGGAAGGTGGTTAGATGTTGATTGGGGTCTTCTTGGGTACTTCCTCCAAATGAGCAGTTGTTCTGAACAAGGGTGATGAGCTGGGGTTTTAATTCAAAGTTGTTGGCATGTATAGTGGGCTTTTGGATGCTACTTCCACAGTTTCCTGGATTTGGATTGAGGTAAGAGCCTAGAACTCTCCTCTCTTGCCCAGCATGATTTGCAGGGCCTTCTCTGGCATGGTTGTGAGCTTCTCCTTCATGATTGTTTTCCAAATTCTCCTCCATGTTTGTTTCAAAATACTCTTCCTCTTCCTCAGCACCAACAACTCCTTTCCCTCTTACTTCCCTCCTTAGTCTCCGGAGGGTCCTCTCAGGTTCTGAATCAAAGGAAGTTGAAGCTCCGCCTCTTCTCCCTGTCATACAACTAACAGAGCACACAACAAGAAATAAAATGAAGAGATTATTCTTGTTAGAGTGATTGTTAGTGTGAGTGGTGCAAATTATCAAACAGTTAGTGGGTTAGTGAGCAGAATTATAAATAATAACAGAGAAAGGAAGAAAACAAAGAGGGTATAGGGGATGGGGAAGAAACTAAATAAACTGAAGGTAAATGACTAGATAAAGTAAACAAACAAAATAAAAAAATTCTCAATCTAGTGAACTTCCAACTTAATCATTGTTGATACAAAATCAATCCCCGGCAACGGCGCCATAAACTTGATGCATGAAAACTTGTCTCTCAACAAATTTCCCTTCGGCAAGTATACCGAATTGTTGTCAAGTAAAAACTCACAATAGAGTGAGGTCGAATCCCACAGGGATTGATTGGTCAAGCAACTTTAGTTGGAAGAATATGCTAGTTGAGCTAAAAAGAGTGTAGTTTGAGAATTGCAGAAAATTAAATGGTGGGAAAGTAAATAGCAGAAAATAAAGTGCAGAATCTTAAATGGGAAGTCGGGGAGATGAACATGGAAATAAATGGCAGAAAGTAAAGAGAATGGGTAAGATAAGAGATGGGGAATTCATTGGGCTCAAGAGATGTTGTATTCTTCGGATCAAATTCATTTTCATCTCTTCCTCAATCAAAGCATCTATTGATCTCCTTGGCAATCTTAAGTGATTGGGTTCCAATTCCTTGGCAACCCAATCTCTCTAAGCTTGAACAATTGCCCAATTCCTTGATTTAATTGCTCATGAGAAGAGATAAAGTGTGGTCACTGATTATACCACATGTATTTCCAAATCAAAGTGTTGGGAGGATTACATGTCACTATATCCGCCCAGACCCCAATTTGGTCCAAAATGGGAAAGCATTTCTAGCATGATCTCCTCATCCCTTTTCCAAGGCTCAGAGGAGATCCAATTATGGAGAGTTACTTTTCCAAGACAACCAACCAATTGAATTAAGATTGAAAGCTTTCTAGTAAATCAAAAGAGAGGAAAGAAGAAGAAGAATGAAAACTATAATTGATCCATCAAATTACAACAGAGCTCCCTAACCCAATGAAAGGGGTTTAGTTGTTCATAGCTCTAGAAATGGAAAATGGCAGAAAAGAATACATGCTTAGCTAGAAAATGCAGATAAGTAAATATACAAAAGGTAGTTCTCCAAAGTGCCAAGCTCCTCTATAGTTCAAAACTACTCCTATATATACTACTCTTCTTGATCTTCTAGTGAGTTCTTCAAGTCTTGGATGTGGGCCTTAGATCTTGAGTTAAAGCAGTTACAATCTTTAGTGGGCTCAGTTTGCAGAAAAGTGTGAGTTAGGCATGGGCATTAGTGATGTTAACGTTAAGTGAAATTGTGGGTTCGAGAACGTTAGTGGCAATCACCTTTTTCACTAACATTCCAACCCCATATAGTCCATGTTAACTTCAACGTTAATGGCACTAACGTGACCACTAACGTTGCCTTATGAACCTTCGCAAGCGTTATTGGAAATCACCTTTTCCAATAACGTTGCCTTGTGTCCCTTGTCCCTACGTTAGAGTTCACGTTAGTATAACTAACGTGGCTCTTAACGTGGGCATGCCTCATCTTCGAGAGCGTTAGAGACACTTACCTTTGTCACTAACGCTCCAAACACCCCTACTCTCCACGTTAGAGTTCACGTTAACTAAGTTAACGTGGCCACTAACGTGGTAGTGAATGCCATTTCCAACGTTAGTGACAAAGGTGAGTATCACTAACGTTGGCTCATCAATCTTAGCTCCACGTTAACTTTCACGTTAGTGGTCTTAATGTGATCACTAACGTGGGCAATGCTAGCATGATCCAACGTTAGTGACAAAGGTGAGTGTCACTAACGTTGGCATTGTTCCTCCCTTCCACGTTAGAGTTCACGTTAACTAAGTTAACGTGACTCTTAACGTGGCTAATTGCCAACTTTTGGAGCGTTAATGGTGTTCACATTTACCACTAATGCTGGAGCTCTCTTTATCTCCACGTTAACTACCACGTTAACCTAGTTAACATGGCAATTAACGTGGGCTTATGATGGCTTCGCAGGCGTTATTGGTGATCACTTTTCTTATTAACGTTGCAAGCTCATTCCCATTCCACGTTAGTAGCCACGTTAACTAGATTAACATGGCTATTAACGTGGTTCTTCCTTGCTTCCTTTATCCTGAAATCAAGCAAATAAAGTGCATCAAAGCTCTAGCCCAAGTCATGAGATTATACATCATCAATTTGTCAGTCAATCCTTGCAAAATCCTTATAAAATCATGTAAAAATTCACAATAGTTGCTTGAATCAAGGTGTAAGTGTATTTTCATCCAAAACTTGCCTTATTCACTAAGAAAATGCATGAAACTACCCTAAAACAGTAAACAAAAGGTCAGTGAAACTGGCCTAGATGCCCTGGCATCACAGAGCGTCACGTGCTACAATTTATAGAAAACGTTGGGGGCGATTTTTGGGCTGATTAGGACCCAGTTTCAAGCCCAAAAACTCATATTAGAGGCTGCAGAGTGAAGCTATGAGAGGGGATTCAATCATTCAACTTTTCTACACACACATTGGGTTTTAGATATAGTCTTCTAGAGAGAGGCTCTGTCCTCTCTCTAGGATTAGGATTTCTTCTTCCAATTTGTCCTTAGGTTCAGGTTTAATTTTCCTTTAAATTAGCTTTCTCTTACTTTTACTTGTTTAAGCACTTTAGTTCATCTTCTTCACTTGTTAATTTCCCTTTTTTACCTTTTTTATGTTGATGATCTCCTGTTATGTTTGGTTTCTCTTAATGAAATTTGTAACAGCCCAGACCACCCGCTAGCACGATATTGTCCGCTTTGGCACACAAGGCCTCACGGTTTTGCCTTTGACGATAGGGATGATAACCAAAACCCCCCACACTCACTTGTCAAAACGCATCATGCTAGGGAGAGGTATCCACACCCTTATAAGGCATGCTTCATTCCCTTCCCCAACCGATGTGGGACCTTACAATCCACCCCCCTAAGGGAGCCCAGCGCCCTCGCTGGCACATCGATCCGAGCTCTGGCTCTGATACCATCTGTAACAGCCCAGACCACCCGCTAGCACGATATTGTCAGCTTTGGCACACAAGGCATCACGGTTTTACCTTTGACGAGGGATGATAGCCAAAACTCCCACACTCACTCGTCAAAACGCGTCATACTAGGGAGAGGTATCCACACCCTTATAAGGCATGCTTCGTTCCCCTCCCCAACCGATGTGGGACCTTACAAAATTTATGTTCTCTATGTTTATTGTTACTCTCTTTAATTGTTAGTCATTTATATTTGCAATTGGTTGTTTAGATTTGATTATCTCTTATTAATTCTCTATTTTGTGCCTTTCAAGTGTTTGATAAAATTCTTGGTTGGATTTTAAATTAGACTTTTATGTTCTTAACTTGGATTGATCGATTAGAGACTCTTGAGTTACCAAAACCCTTTTGTTGAATAGTAATTGAAGATTGCCGATTAGCTTGAACTTCACTAAATCTAGTCTCTCACTATGAGTTGACTAGGACTTGTGAACTCAAGTTGATTGTATGCACTTGACCTTCCTCCATTGGTTTGAGGTTAACTAAGTGAAGGCAATTCACATTTACCATCGCAATTGACGATGATAATTAGGATAGAACTTCTAATTCTCTTTCCTCGCTAAGAGCTTACTTAGTTGTTAATTTATTTTCTTGTCATTTATATTCCTTGTTCAACATTTAAAAACCCCAAAAATACTTTTCCATAATCAATAATAAACACACTTCCCTACAATTCCTTGAGAGACGACCCGAGGTTTAAATACTTTGATAAATTTTATTGGGTTTGCTTAAGTGACAAAAAATTTAAATATTGATTGAGGTTTAATTGTTGGTTTAGAACTATACTTGCAACTTAACATTTTGTGAAAATCTTTACCGACATTTTTCCTCCGTCAAATTTTTGGCGCCGTTGCCAGGGAATTGCAAATGTGTGCCTTATTATTGGTTATTGTGAATATTGTGAATATGTTTGCCTTTTGTTTTTTTGTTAGTTTTTTTCTAGTTTTAGGACTTTATTTTCATTAGTTTTTGTTAGTATTTGTTTTTATTCTCTCTTGTTACCATGAATTCTCACCCCTTTGGCTATGAGTTTGGTTCAAATTATGTTGTAGGGAATGGAAGCTACAATGAGAACATGCATCAAGGATGGAACAATCAAAGGTGGGAGGAGCCTCAAGCTTATGGACAACCTTCATGGCAACAACCTCCACCAAAATACTATGATCAAGAACCATTCCAAGATGCATACTAACCCGATCACTATGGTGGACCTCCTCATGATTATCAACAACCACCACCATATGCCTATGACCCCCCTCCTCAACATAGTTTTGAACTACCATACTCACAAGCCCCTTTCCACCATTCACCTCCATATGACCCTAACCTTTATCTACCATACCAACCATCATATGAACCATACAATGTGAAAAATAGAACCACTCCATTCCAACACAATTACCCCAAGAACCACCACCTCAATATACACCATCTCCATATCCTTATCAAGAAGAACCACCTTCGTATTATGAGACATTTGTCCAAACAAATGAACCCTCCTATCTACCTCAAGCTCCCATAGATGATACCTTTAGCATAATTTGCCAAGGGCAAAGGGAGCTTCAAACCACACTTACCTCTACTCTCACCGGTCTCAACTCGACTCTCCAAGCTCTTATATCCCATGTGGATCCACATAATGATCTCTCCATCCCACCACCACCCTTTATGAAAGAACATCCATATCTATCAATCCAAGAGCAACATGATCCCTATTATGCTAGTGACATAGAACAAGAAAGAAATGATCATCTTAGGAACTTAATGGATCAGATTCACACATCCATACTTCAAGAAAAGCAAGACAAGGCCCAAAGGTGGAGGTAGAAGAGACCTTTGAAGATGAAAAATAGTTGAAGATGTAGGGGAGGTTGAACAAGAGGGAAGTTCCATCATTGAAGACAACTCTACACCAAGTGACATTCAGAATCTTGTTAAAGCTTCTTCCATCGGATGTGAAGCCAATGATAAGGAGGAATGTGCACACCCTCCAACACATGACTTGATCAATGAGGTGGAAGACATCAAGGAGGAGTTTCATTTCATACTAGAGCAAGTGGAGAAAGCCAAAATTATCGAAAAAGAAGAGGTGGTTGAAGACTTAGGAGATGCGGAACCTCTATGGGAAACTCAAGTCATAGAGCCTCCTTCCAAGACGTTTGAATTTGATGTTGAGGAAGGTGTACAACCTCCAAGGCATATCATGGTTGAAGACTTTGAGGAGGTTGATCATGAGATGGATTCAATAATTGATGAGTTTTTATCTACAATTAAATCCTCTACCATTGGACTTGAAGAAGAGGTTAATGTTGAAGAAGCTTGTCAACAGGTGGAGATCATCAAAGAGGAGTCCAAGAGAGTGAAGCATACATTGGCAAGGCTGACATTGGAGACACCTCTCCCGAGGCCATCACCATCCATCCTTTCATTCAAGTGGGTAAATATCTTCCCCTTACGCTTTAATTTCTTGCTTGCATACGGTTTGCTAGAGATGGATGGATAACTTAGAGCTCTTTGTGGTTGTAAGAGTAAAAGGGAGATGGTTAGTAGTTGGCAACACAATTCTAGGTTCGTTATGGTTGGATGTTCAAGGCCTAAGTGCAATGGTTGGAATAGTTGTCAATTGATTGGGTCTAGGAAGTTGTTGGGATACCTCAGTGAGAATTCGGATCACTTGCCACCCGGTTGGAACAATGATGATCAACTTAGAGACGGGTGTAGGAACAAGATTTGGGATCCCGGCATACAAAAGGATCAACTTTGGGAGCTCAAAGCTTGTGAAGAACTTCATCAAGACTTGGTGAATTCACTTGGAAATGTTTGAGCTTATTGGAAGTCTAAGCATTGGTGGAAGTTTCAAGATGAATTCAAGCACAAGCCACCATGACAAGGAGCTCACCAAATGTCCAACTTAAGGATTTTCACTAAAAGTGCTACGTGGAAGACACCCACCATGGTAAACTCTTCCTATTTTCTCTTTTATTTATGTTGGTAATAAATTGAATTTTTATTTTTAGTTAGGATTATTTGGTTTAAGTTATGGTTATACTGGTTTAATAATGTTTGGCATTAATTTGATACCTTGTTGATATAAAAAAAAATTGTCCGACGGCCACGCGCACGCGTCATATTGGATTTTGCTCTCTAGTACATTTTTCCTGAGAGTTGTGCTGGAACTGCACGAGTGGTGAGCCTGGCGCACAACCCACCCCACGCGTACGCCTGACCCACGTGTATGTGTCACCCAGCCATTTTATCTTTTCACTAATGACATGTCACCATGTCATGTTTTTCTATGCTTTTTCATACAAGAAATTGATTATTTGTGCTTAAATATTGATTGCTTTTGTGCTTAATTGGTATATTTTTTTGATCCTTTGATTTTATAAAATTTGTAGGAAATAAGAAGAAAAAGAAGCAAAAAAGGCATAAAATAAGCTAAGAAAAGGGATGACAAAGAGGCAACAAGAAGGCCATGAAAGGAGGCAAAGGGAAGCAACGTTGGAGCCAAAGTTGGTGCTCCAACGTTGCTGGAAACGTTGCTCCCCACAGCCTAAAGGGGTATACTTCCAACAAGAATAACTTGAGCTATAGAGCTCCAAATGAGGTGATTCTAAAAGCATTGGAAAGTAGAAATCAAGAGCTTTCCAAGCATATATGGCACTATATGGTGGACTGGTGCACGAAATTGCAATCACACTTTTGCAATCCATACAACTAACCAGCAAGTGCACTGGGTCGTCCAAGTAATACCTTACGTGAGTAAGGGTCGATCCCACGGAGATTATTCTTGTTGAAACGAGCTATGTTTATTTTCTTATTCTTAGTCAGGATATTAATTAAAATTATCAGTTGGAATTATTAGATTGGAAAAAGAAGAGGGAATAGAATCGTTACTTGTTGTGCAGTAATGAGAAATATGTTGGAGTTTTGGAGATGCCTTGTCCTCTGAATTTCTGCAATGTAATATTCAACTCAATTGTTTGTAAAGCACGTCTACGGCAAGCTGTATGTAGGGTGTCACCATTGTCAGTGGCTACCTCCCATCCTCTCAGTGAAAACGTTCCTATGCTCTGTCACAGCACGGCTAATCAACTGTTGGTTCTCGATCATGTTGGAATAGGATCCATTGATCCTTTT
The DNA here is from genome assembly GCF_014773155.1 of Arachis stenosperma. Lineage (NCBI taxonomy): Eukaryota > Viridiplantae > Streptophyta > Magnoliopsida > Fabales > Fabaceae > Arachis > Arachis stenosperma. Next base: position 69,609,086 of record NC_080386.1, read on the forward strand.
TCGTTTGTCATCACGCCCAGCAATCGCGAGTTTGAAGCGCGTCACAGCCATTCAATCCTTGAATCCTACTCGGAATACCACAGACAAGGTTTAGACCTTTCGGATTCTCAAGAGTGGCCACCATCAATTCTAGCTTATACAGCGGAGATTCTGATTAAGGAATCTAAGAGAAGCTCATTCAATCTGATGTAGAACAGAGGTGTTTGTCAGGCACACGTTCATGGATTAAAGGGGGTGATGAGTGTCACGGATCATCACCTCCTTCATAATTAAGCGCGAATAAACATCTTAGATCGGACCATACACACGTTTGAGTGAAATAGAAACAATTGCATTAATTCATCGGGACGCTGCAGAGCTCCTCACCCCCAACAATGGAGTTTAGAGACTCATGCCGTCAAAAAGTATGTAATTCAGATCTGAAAATGTCATGAGGTACAAAATAATTCTCTAAAAGTTGTTTAAATAATAAACTAGTAACCTAGGTTTACAGAATATGAGTAAACTAAGATAATTGGTGCAGAAATCCACTTCTGGGGCCCACTTGGTGTGTGCTGGGGCTGAGACTAAAGCTATCCACGGGTAGAGGCTTTTCTTGGAGTTAAACTCCAAGTTATGACGTGTTTTGGGCGTTCAACTCCGGATCATGACGTTTTTCTGGCATTTAACTCCAGACAGCAGCATGTACTTGGCATTCAACACCAAGTTACGTCATCTATCTTCACACAAAGTATGGACTATTATATATTGCTGGAAAGCCCTGGATGTTTACTTTCCAACGCCGTTCAGAGCGCGCCAATTGGACTCCTGTAGCTCCAGAAAATCCATTTCGAGTGCAGGGAGGTCAGGATCCAACAGCATCAGCAGTCCTTTTTCAGCCTAAGTCAAATTTTTGCTCAGCTTCCTCAATTTCAGCCAGAAAATACCTGAAATCATAGAAAAATACACACACTCATAGTAAAGTCCAGAAATATGATTTTTTCCTAAAAACTAATAACATTTAACTAAAAACTAATTAAAACATGCTAAAATCTACATGAAATTACCCCCAAAAAGCGTATAAAATATCCGCTCATCACAACACCAAACTTAAACTGTTGCTTGTCCTCAAGCGACTAGATAAATAAAATAGGATGAAAAGAAATTAAGAAACAATAATATCTCAGAGTTTCAAGTGAAGCTCAGATTCTAATTAGATGAGCGGGACTAGTAGCTTTTTGCTTCTGAACAGTTTTGGCATCTCACTTTATCTTTTGAAATTCAGAATGGTTGGCATCCATAGGAACTCAGAATTCAGATAGTATTATTGATTCTCCTAGTTTAGTATGTTGATTCTTGAACACAGCTACTTTATAAGTCTTGGTCGTGGCCCTAAGCACTTTGTTTTCGAGTATTACCACCGGATACATAAATGCCACAGACACATAATTGGGTGAACCTTTTCAGATTGTGACTCAGCTTTGCTAGAGTCCCCAATTAGAGGTGTCCAGAGTTCTTAAGCACACTCTTTTGCTTTGGATCATGACTTTAACTACTCAGTCTCAAGCTCTTCACTTGGACCTGCATGCCACAAGCACATGGTTAGGGACAGCTTGATTTAGCCGCTTAGGCCTGGATTTATTTCCTTGGGCCCTCCTATCCATTAATGCTCAAAGTCTTGGATCCTTTTTACCCTTGTCTTTTGGTTTTAAGGGCTATCAGCTTTTTCTGCTTGCTTTTTCTTTCTCTCTTTTTGGCATTTTTTTTTCGCAAGAAATTTTTTTTTTCACTGCTTTTTCTTGCTTCAAGAATCAATTTCATGATTTTTCAGATCATCAATAACATTTCTCTTGTTCATCATTCTTTCAGGAGCCAACAATTTTAACATTCATAAAATTCAATATCAAAAATATGCACTGTTCAAGCATTCATTCAGAAGACAAAAAGTATTGCCACCACATATAAATAATTAGAATTTTCCTTATTAAGAACTCGAAAAAATTAAATTGCCTCTTTATTCTACAAATCTACTATTTTATTCATGTTTGATGATGATGAGAAAAATAAGTTATAACTTAATTGGAAATAAAGCCAAAATAGATATGCTAATTACTACTACTCCTATATAACTTCTAAGGTAAAATCCTATAATAATACTATCACAGAGTTAAAGCTAGAATTAGAACTTAACAACCTGTATTTTGGAAAGTGAATGTTCCTCTAGTCTGTGGGGTGCCTTCAAGAATTAATTTCTGACGCTTCAGCTCCCTTAAGTTCACATCCTTGCTCTTCCTGTTCTCTTAGGTGCCATGATCTTAATGAGTTTTAGCTCAGTGATCATGGCAAATCACACCAAACTTAGAGGTTTGCTTGTCCTCAAGCAAAAGAAAGAAAAGGATAGGAGTAGAAGGAGAGGTAGTTTCGAAAAAAAAGATAAGATGAGTTGAAAAAGATATGAGAAGAAATTAAAAATATTTGAAAAAGAATTGGATTGGAAAAAGATTTGTGTTTATGAATTAAGATACATTTGATATTTTTGAAAAAGGAATTTTAGAAGTTAGGGTTCTTAGAAAACTAATTTGATTTTGAAGGATGACATTTTGAAACATGTTTATGCAAGAAATCATGAATTGAAACATAAAAATTTAGAAAAATTTGTGAAGAAAAACGAATTTTACCTCCTCCCCACCATCCTGGCGTTAAACGCCCAAATGATGCATGTTTTGGGCGTTCAACGCCCAAATGCTGCTTCTCCTGGGCGTTCAACGCCCAGCTGATGCTTCTTTCTGGCGTTGAACGCCAGGAAGTCCTTTGTCACTGGGTGTTTTTTTGAACGCCCAGGATGCTAACAATCTGGCGTTAAACACCCAGAAGGTGCTTCTTTCTGGCGTTCAACGCCCAGAAGATGCTCCTTTCTGGCGTTTAACGCCCAGATGGCTACCCTTACTGGCGTTGAACGCCCAGTGGGTGCTTCTTTTGGGCGTTCAACGCCCAAAATGTTTCTTACTGGCTTTTTCACGCCAGTGATCTTCCAAATTTCCCTGTAACTCTGTGAATTCAATCAATTGCTATTTTTACCCTTTGAAGATACTTGGACACATACCTGTAAAAAAAGGAAATTTATTTAATTAGTAAATAAACTTTGTAAATGGCTGGGTTGCCTCCCAGCAAGCGCTTCTTTATTGTCTTTAGCTGGACTACCACTGAGCTCTAATCAAGTCTCAGTTTTGAGCATTCTTGCTCGAAGTTGCTTTCAAGATAATGTTTAATTCTCTGTCCATTAACAATGAACTTTTTGTTAGAGTCATTATCCTGAAGCTCTACGTATCCATATGGTGATACACTTGTAATTACATATGGACCTCTCCACTGGGATTTTAATTTCTCGGGGAATAATTTGAGCCTAGAATTAAATAGCAGAACTTTCTGCCCCGGCTCAAAGACTCTGGATGACAATTTCTTATCATGCCATCTTTTCGCTTTCTCCTTGTAAATTTTTGCATTCTCGAAAGCATTGAGTCTAAATTCCTCTAGCTCATTTAACTGAAGCAATCATTTTTCTCCAGCTAACTTGGCGTCAAGGTTTAGGAATCTGGTTGCCCAGTAGGCCTTATGTTCCAATTCCACTGGCAAGTGACATGCCTTTCCATACACAAGCTGGTATGGAGAGGTCCCTATAGGGGTCTTGAATGCTGTTCTGTATGCCCACAGAGCATCATCCAAGCTCCTTGCCCAATCCTTTCTACGGTTAATTACAGTCCGTTCCAGGATTCTTTTGAGTTCTCTATTTGAGACTTCAGCTTGCCCATTAGTTTGTGGGTGATATGGAGTAGCTACCCTGTGGCTAACTCCATAACGAACCAAAGCAGAGTAAAGCTGTTTATTGCAGAAATGAGTGCCCCCATCACTGATTAATACTCTAGGGGTACCAAATCTGCTGAAGATGTGTTTCTGGAGGAATTTTAACACTGTTTTAGTGTCATTGGTGGGTGTTGCAATAGCTTCCACCCATTTGGATACATAATCCACTGCCACCAGAATATAAGTGTTTGAGTATGATGGTGGGAAGGGTCCCATAAAGTCAATACCCCATACATCAAACAACTCAATCTCCAAGATCCCTTGCTGAGGTATGGCATAACTGTGAGGCAGATTGCCAGATCTTTGGCAACTGTCACAATTAAGTACGAATGCTCGGGAATCTTTATAGAGAGTAGGCCAGTAGAAGCCACATTGGAGGACTCTTGTGGCTGTTCGCTCACCTCCAAAATGTCCTCCATACTGTGATCCATGGCAGTGCCATAGAATTTTCTGTGCTTCTTCCTTAGGCACACATCTACGGATTACTCCGTCTGCACATCTCTTGAAGAGATATGGTTCATCCCAAAGATAGTACTTTGCATCTGTGATCAATTTCTTTGATTGCAGCCTACTGTACTCTTTGGGTATGAATCTTACTGCCTTGTAGTTTGCGATATCTACAAACCATGGCACTTCCTGGAAGGCAAAGAGTTGTTCATCTGGAAAGGTTTTAGAGATCTCAGTGAAAGGGAGGGACGCCCCTTCTACTGGTTCTATTCGGGACAGGTGATCTACTACTTGATTCTCTGTCCCTTTTCTGTCTCTTATTTCTATATCAAACTCTTGCAGAAGCAACACCCATCTTATAAGTCTGGGCTTTGAATCCTGCTTTGTGAGTAGATATTTAAGAGCAGCATGATCAGTATACACAATCACTTTTGATCCTACTAAATATGATCTGAATTTGTCAATGGCGTAAACCACTGCAAGAAGCTCTTTTTCTGTGGTTGTGTAATTCTTCTGTGCGTCATTTAAAACATGGCTGGCATAGTAAATGACGTGCAGAAGCTTGTCATGCCTTTGTCCCAACACTGCACCAATGGCATGGTCACTGGCATCACACATCAATTCAAATGGCAATGTCCAGTCTGGTGCAGAGATGATTGGTGCTGTAACCAATTTAGCTTTTAGAGTCTCAAATGCCTGCATACACTCTTTATCAAAGATAAATGGCGTGTCAGCAGCTAGCAGGTTGCTCAGAGGTTTGGCGATTTTTGAAAAATCCTTTATAAACCTCCTATAGAATCCTGCATGCCCCAGAAAGCTTTTGATTGCCTTAACATTGGCGGGTGGTGGTAATTTTTCAATTACTTCAACTTTAGCTTGATCCACCTCTATTCCCTTGTTCGAGATTTTGTGCCCAAGGATAATTCCTTCAGTCACCATAAAGTGACACTTCTCCCAGTTTAAAACCAGGTTAGTCTCTTGGCATCTCTTTAGAACAAGTGCTAAATGGTTAAGGCAGGAGCTGAATGAGTCTCCAAACACTGAAAAGTCATCCATGAAGACTTTCAGAAATTTTTCCACCATATCAGAGAAAATTGAAAGCATGCACCTCTGAAAGGTTGCAGTGCATTACACAGGCCAAATGGCATCCTTCTGTATGCAAATACTCCAGATGGACATGTGAATGTTGTTTTCTCTTGATCTTTTGGATCTACTGCAATTTGATTATAACCTGAATATCCATCCAGGAAGCAGTAGTATTCATGACCTGCCAGTCTTTCCAGCATCTGGTCTATGAATGGTAAAGAAAAATGATCCTTTCTGGTAGCTGTATTGAGCCTTCTATAATCAATACACATACGCCACCCAGTAACTGTTCTTGTAGGAACCAGTTCATTTTTTTCATTATGAACCACTGTCATGCCGCCTTTCTTAGGGACAACTTGGACAGGGCTCACCCAGGGGCTATCAGAAATAGGATAAATAATCCCAGCTTCTAGTAGCTTAGTGACCTCTTTCTGCACTACTTCCTTCATGGCTGGGTTCAGCCGCCTTTGTGGTTGGACCACAGGCTTGGCGTCACCCTCCAATAGGATCTTGTGCATGCATCTGGCTGGGCTAATGCCCTTGAGATCACTGATGGACCACCCAAGAGCTGTCTTGTGTGTCCTTAGCACTTGAATTAGTGCTTCCTCTTCCTGTGGCTCTAAGGTAGAGCTTATAATTACAGGGAAGGTATCACCTTCTCCCAAAAATGCATATTTTAGGGATGGTGGTAATGGTTTGAGCTCGGGTTTTGGGGGTTTCTCCTCTTCCTGAGGGACTTTCAGAGGTTCTACTATTCTCTCTGATTCCTCCAAGTCAGGCTGAACATCTTTAAAGATGTCCTCTAGCTCTGATTCGAGACTCTCAACCATATTGACCTCTCTTACCAGAGAGTCAATGATATCAACACTCATGCAGTCATTTGGGGTGTCTGGATGTTGCATGGCTTTGACAACATTCAACTTGAACTCCTCCTCATTGACTCTTAAGGTTACTTCCCCTTTTTGGACGTCAATGAAGGTTCGGCCAGTAGCTAGGAAAGGTCTTCCTAGAATGAGAGTTGCACTCTTGTGCTCCTCCATTTCCAGCACCACAAAGTCAGTAGGAAAGGCAAATGGCCCAACCTTGACAATCATGTCCTCAATCACGCCTGATGGGTATTTAATGGAGCCATCAGCAAGTTGAAGACATATCCTGGTTGGTTTGATTTCTTCAGTTAAACCAAGCTTTCTGATAGTAGATGCAGGTATTAGGTTGATACTTGCCCCAAGATCACATAAAGCTTGCTTGGTACAAGTACCCTCTAATGTGCAAGGTATCATAAAGCTCCCAGGATCTTTAAGCTTCTCAGGTAAGCTTTTCAGAATGACTACACTACATTCTTCAGTGAGGTAAACTTTTTCAGTCTCCCTCCAATCCTTCTTATGACTTAAAATCTCTTTCATGAACTTAGCATAAGAGGGTATTTGCTCAAGTGCTTCTGCAAACGGGATCTTTATTTCAAGAGTCCTGAGATAGTCTGCAAAGCGGGCAAATTGCTTATCCTGTTCTGCTTGGCGGAGTTTTTGAGGATAAGGCATTTTGGCTTTGTATTCCTCAACCTTAGTTGCTGCAGGTTTATTACCTATAGAAGTGGGTTGGGAAGCCTTTTTAGAAGGGTTGTTATCAGCACTTGTATGTGACTGATCCCCCACTGGCATTTGAATGCCAGGGGTGGAAGCTGGAGTGGCGTTAGACGCCACCTCCTTATTTGTTACTGGCGTCTGAACGCCAGAACCATGCTCCCTTTGGGCGTTCAACGCCGGATTCATGCTTGTTTCTGGCGTTGAACGCTAGGAATGAGCATGGGCTGGGCGTTCAGCGCCAGCATTATTCCTTTCTGGGCTCTGATTGTCCTCAGAGGGATTTTGAGTAGCCATTTGTTCATTTCTTGGCTTCCTGCTGCTTTGAAGTGAGGTATTTAATGTTTTCCCACTTCTTAGTTGAGCTTCTTGGCATTCTTCTGTTATTTGTTTTGATAGTTGTTTTTCTGTCTGCTTTAACTGCACTTCCATATTCCTGTTTGCCATTCTTGTTTCCTGCAATATTTCCTTGAATTCGGCTAGCTGCTGAGTTAGAAAGTCTAATTGCTGATTGAATTCATTAGCCTGATCCACCAGACTGAGTTCAGCAGTTACTGTTTTAGCTTCTTCTTTTATGGAAGATTCACTGTTTAGGTACAGATGCTGATTTCTGGCAACTGTATCAATAAGCTCTTGAGCTTCTTCAATTGTTTTTCTCATATGTATAGATCCACCAGCTGAGTGGTCTAGAGAAATCTGAGCTTTTTCTGTAAGCCCATAGTAGAAGATGTCTAATTGCACCAATTCTAAAAACATTTCAGAGGGGCATTTTCTTAGCATCTCTCTGTATCTCTCCCAGGCATCATAAAGGGATTCGTTATCTCCTTGTTTGAAGCCTTGGATGCTTAGCCTTAGCTGTGTCATCCGTTTTGGAGGAAAATAGTGATTTAGGAATTTTTCTGACAGCTGTTTCCATGTTTTTATGCTGTTCTTAGGCTGGTTATTTAACCATCTCTTAGCTTGATCTTTTACAGCAAATGGGAACAGTAATAATCTGTAGACATCCTGATCTACTTCCTTATCATGTACTGTGTCAGCAATTTGTAGAAATTGTGCCAGAAACTCTGTAGGTTCTTCCTGTGGAAGACCGGAATACTGGCAGTTTTGTTGCACCATGATAATGAGCTGAGGATTCAACTCAAAGCTACTAACTCCAATGGAGGGTATACAGATACTACTCCCATATGAAGCAGTAGTGGGGTTAGCATATGACCCCAGAGTCCTCCTGGACTGTTCATTTCTACTTAATTCCATGATGGAATAAAGGAGATGGTATGTATGTTGATATTGTCTATTTTATTATAAAGATAATTTTCGAAATAATAGAATAAAATAAAACCGAATTAAAAATAAAATAAATAAAGAAAGAAAATTAAAAATTAAAATTTATAAAAAAAAGTTTGAAAGATTTTCGAAAAATTGAGGAGAGAGAAGGTGGTTAGGATATTTTTGAAAAAGATATTTTATTTATTTATTTTTTTAATTCTTAAAAAGATAAGAATTGAAAAATTTTGAAATTGAAATCTGAATTTTTATATAAAAATTTCGAAATAATAGTTTAAAATTAGTTAGAAAAGATATATATATTTTTTTAAATTTTGAATTTTATGATGAAAGAGAAAAATATGCAAAAGGCACAAGACTTAAAATTTTTAGATCCAATGCTCCTTATTTTCGAAAATTTTGGAGGGAAAACACCAAGTAACACCAAACTTAAAAATTTTAAGATCAAAACACAAGAAAGACTCAAGAACACCTTGAAGATTCACAAGAACACCAAGAACAAAAGAAAGAACACCAAACTTAAAATTTTTAGAAAACCAAGACAAATTTTCGAAAATTAAAGAAAGATCAACAAGAAAACACCAAACTTAGAGTTTGGCACAAGATTCAATCAAAGAAAAATTATTTTTGAAAAAGATTCCAAAGAAGATACCCAATTATCAAGAACAACTACCAATGCTCCAGCCAATTGGGCAGTAACTTCAATGTTGATTTTAAAAATGTATCATATTTATGGATAAAATTATAAATTTTTGAAAGTTAATGTTTTGAAAAAGGCACAAGAAAAACAAGAAAAGACACAAAACAAGAAAAACTTGAGATCAAACAAGAAAAATAAACAGGAACAACTTGAAGATCAATGAAGAACAAAGAACACAAGTCGAAATTTTATTTTATTTTATTTTATTTTATTTTTAAAAAATATAAAATATGCAATTGACACCAAACTTAGAACAAGACACTAAACTCACGAAAATTAGCAATTAATTAAGAAAAATAATAAATTTTGAAAAGAAATTTTTGAAAAGAAACTATCCTATCAAGATTTAATGACTCTATAACAATAAAAATAAATTATTCCTAATCTAAGAAATAAAATAAACCTTTAGTTGTTCAAACTCGAATAATCCCCGGCAACGGCGCCAAAAACTTGTTGCACGAAATTGCAATCACACTTTTGCAATCCGTACAACTAACCAGCAAGTGCACTGGGTCGTCCAAGTAATACCTTACATGAGTAAGGGTCGATCCCACGAAGATTATTCTTGTTGAAACGAGCTATGTTTATTTTATTATTCTTAGTCAGGATATTAATTAAAATTATCAGTTGGAATTATTAGATTGGAAAAAGAAGAGGGAATAGAATCGTTACTTGTTGTGCAGTAATGAGAAATATGTTGGAGTTTTGGAGATGCCTTGTCCTCTGAATTTCTGCAATGTAATATTCAACTCAATTGTTTGTAAAGCACGTCTACGGCAAGCTGTATGTAGGGTGTCACCATTGTCAGTGGCTACCTCCCATCCTCTCAGTGAAAACGTTCCTATGCTCTGTCACAGCACGGCTAATCAGCTGTTGGTTCTCGATCATGTTGGAATAGGATCCATTGATCCTTTTTCGTTTGTCATCACGCCCAGCAATCGCGAGTTTGAAGCGCGTCACAGCCATTCAATCCTTGAATCCTACTCGGAATACCACAGACAAGGTTTAGACCTTCCGGATTCTCAAGAGTGGCCACCATCAATTCTAGCTTATACAGCGGAGATTCTGATTAAGGAATCTAAGAGAAGCTCATTCAATCTGATATAGAACGGAGGTGTTTGTCAGGCACACGTTCATGGATTAAAGGGGGTGATGAGTGTCATGGATCATCACCTCCTTCATAATTAAGCGCGAATAAACATCTTAGATCGGACCATACACACGTTTGAGTGCAATAGAAACAATTGCATTAATTCATCGGGACGCTGCAGAGCTCCTCACCCCCAACAATGGAGTTTAGAGACTCATGCCGTCAAAAAGTATGTAATTCAGATATGAAAATGTCATGAGGTACAAAATAATTCTCTAAAAGTTGTTTAAATAATAAACTAGTAACCTAGGTTTACAGAATATGAGTAAACTAAGATAATTGGTGCAGAAATCCACTTCTGGGGCCCACTTGGTGTGTGCTGGGGCTGAGACTAAAGCTATCCACGAGTAGAGGCTTTTTTTGGAGTGAAACTCCAAGTTATGACGTGTTTTGGGCGTTCAACTCCGGATCATGACGTTTTTCTGGCGTTTAACTCTAGACAGCAGCATGTACTTGGCGTTCAATGCCAAGTTACGTCATCTATCTTCACGCAAAGTATGGACTATTATATATTGCTGGAAAGCCCTGGATGTCTACTTTCCAACGCCGTTGAGAGTGCGCCAATTGGACTCCTATAGATCCAGAAAATCCATTTCGAGTGCAGGGAGGTCAGGATCCAACAGCAACAGCAGTCCTTTTTCAGCCTAAGTCAAATTTTTGCTCAGCTTCCTCAATTTCAGCCAGAAAATACCTAAAATCACAGAAAAATACGCACACTCATAGTAAAGTCCAGAAATATGATTTTTGCCTAAAAACTAATAACATTTAACTAAAAACTAATTAAAACATGCTAAAATCTACATGAAATTACCCCCAAAAAGCGTATAAAATATCCGCTCATCATGGACATAAAAATTGAGGGATAAAACCGCCCCGAAAAGTGCATAAACAAACATGACACCAACATGTAGTAAGGCCAGCTGACCTCTGCACCTTCGATGGAGTATAACTCGAGCTGTGGAGCTCCAAATGATGCGCTTTCAACGGCATTAGAAAGCATACATTCAGTGCTTTCCAACAATATATAATAGTATGGGGTGGACAGCACGTTCGAGCTTCCAAAACTGGCAATGTTCCAAACATTTGTGCCAACGTTTGCCTCAAACTTGAGGTCAAAAGTGGCTCAAAAATTAACCCTGGAGGAAGCAACGTTTGCGCCAACATTTGCCTTAAACTTGAGGACAAACGTTGGCACAATTACACACCCAGGAGGACTAACGTTTGCGCCAACGTTTGCCTCAAACTTGAGGTCAAACGTTGGCTGCAAAAATGGCCTTGGAGGGAGCACATTTGAGCTCACGTTTGACCCCAAACGTGAACTCAAACGTGAGTGACAGAAAGAGCACCGTTCTGCATAATTTCCAACATGCCAACGTTTGAGTTAAAGTTTGCCTCAAACTTAAAGGCTCCAAAGTCCAAATTGCAAACGGATTTCTTTCCAAGTCCAAGAGCAATCAACTAGGCCATCTTCAACCCAAATCCAAAGCAAGCAAAGCCCATTATCATCACTCAAATGCACAAGAGATAGATAAAATAGGAATTTCATTTAATTGTAATTTGTCTTTAATTTCACTTTCATTTTTATTTTTACTTTGTAAAGCCTATATAAAGGCATCAATTCCATTTCATAGAGGAGGGGAGCTCCATTAGAGAGCACTAGAGGCTAGCTCCACCAGGGAGCATTAGGATTAGAGAGCTCTCTCTTTTAGTTTTCATTTTTGTTTTGAATCTTGGGTTGAGAATTGAAGAAATTCTATTTCAATCTCACCTTGAGAATTCTCTCTGTTTGCTCTTCTGCAAAATTTTTAGTGAATTGTGTTTTGAATCAAAGTTCTCCTTACTGTTTTCATCTTTCGTTCTTCTGCAAATTGTTCTCTATTGGATCAAGGAAGGAATTGAGATCTAGACTTGTTTTCTAGTCTCTTTGATTTCCTGAGATCTTCATTTTGATTTTGCAATTGAGTTGAATTTAATTTCTGTTTGCTTCTTCAAGCAATTTTGCTTTCTGTTTGAGGTCGATTGTAAGTTACTGCATCTTTTACTTCTCTGTTTGATTGCCATTTACAATTCCTTGTTTGATTTCTTGAATCCCAGCTCCCAAAATCCTTTTATTCTTCCTGCAATTTAAATTTCCAGTTGCTTGATCTACTGCTTTCATTTAAATTCCCTGCTCCCACTCCCTTTACATTTAATGCAATTTACATTTCTTGTCATTTAAGTTCCTGCAATTTATATTGCTTGCTCTTTAAGTTTCTGCCCATTTACATTCTGCAATTTTAATTTTCCTGCAATTTTACATTCTGCAGCATCAATTTCACCCAATCACTCAATGTTAGCTTGACTAAACTAATCACCCACTAAAGTTGCTTGATCCATCAATCCCTGTGGGATCGACCTCACTCTCAGTGAGTTATTACTACTTGATGCGACCCGGTATACTTGCCGGTGAGTTTGTGTGTTTGGAAACTCGTTTTTCCACAAAAACACCCATCAAGGTTTTGGCGCCGTTGCCGGGGATTGATTAGATCGACAATGATTAAGTGGGTGAGAAGTCTAGATCAAGTATTTTTTTGTTTTTGTTCTCTGTTTTAAACTGAAACCAAGGCGTTTGTGTTTTTGCCTCACTAAGAAATTCTGTCTCTATGACATGAATTTCAATTTTCAATAGTGTTGTGTTTTGCAAAATACAAATAGAGTTTAACTCATCTTGCAATCAAACAAAATTTTTCAGGATATCACCCACCATCACCAACCTCTAATGGTGGCTGGGGATATCACCAAGAATTAACAGATTCTGAGCACTCTAATCCATGGAGAATTGCTTCAGAGACACAAGATGAGCAAGAGAATCATATGGGACACTTCCCAGAGACACAATATGATCCAGATTTTGATGAGTCTAACAACTACTCATATTGTGACTGGGAAAGTCAAAATCAAAGAAATCTTAGCAATCCATACTGTGATGAGTTCAACAATTCTTCAAATTGTGATTTAGAGGATCTCCTTCAAAAGTCCAGAGGATTTTTTGAAAGACAAGAACAATCCTGGAAAAGGCAAGAAGCTTTCTTCAAAAATATAAATGGAGATTTAGAGAAAATAAGGAGGAGCGTAGAACCACTGAGCAAGAAAAATGAAGGCCAATTGATGGATGAGAAGGAGAAAGTGGAAGAGCAAGAGAAGGAGGCCATTGCATCAAGTGAACTTTCAATGAAGAATGAGGTGGTTGAAAATGAAACTGCACTTGAGGTGACAAGGGAAGGAGTGGAGGAGCAAGAAAGTGAGGAAGACACTCAAGAGAAGTCACCCTCAATTGAAGCAGAGAAATGCATAGAAGAAGAACTCATGGAACCACCAATTCAAGAGGCTCTTAATGAAGAAATCACTCCAATAATCACACAGCAACCATGTCTTGACATCCAAGAAGTGAAGGCAATTGACAAAAGCACCAAGAAGAGGATTGTGACCAAAATACCAAGGACAACATTCATGAGAAGGTCAACTGCAAACAATCCTCCCCCTAATCCAGTAAGCAAGATCAATCAAGCTAATTTCACAAGGAAGCTTGTTGAAAGGAGACCAAGACAGGGGACAATAACTGAAATTTCTCCCCTCTTGGAGTCATTCCTCTTAACAAACTGGAAGAAGAGGAAGAACGTGAAGAATAGGTAAACAGTAGGTAACGTTCCTTCTCCTTGCCTTGTTTAAATTTCAATAAACAGGCATATGATCACATTCTAAGTTTGGTGTTGCCCTGCAACAAATTGTTTTCAATTCCTTTGGATGATTGCATCAATTCTACATGAAAGTGTCACACTAAGATTATAAGTTTAATGTGCCACTTATTTTTTCTATGCAACTCATCCAGCAACATCACTTGTCTGCATAATCATATTGCCTTTGCATTATAACTTTTCTTTTGTTTTGACATTTCGTTTGCATTCTCTTTGTTTTAGTCACTTCTTTATTTTTTTTTATGTTTCCTTTTATTATCTGTTTTTGTTAATACATCACCAAGAGATCCTTATTCATGGCAAATCTTGGCTTGGTGATTGTATTCAACAAATAACAGTTTCTCTTGTTTAGTTTTAATTCAAATAAATTGACATATGGTTGCATTCTAAGTTTGGTGTTGCTATGCAACAAAATTTGCTTCAAACCTTTACTGGATACTTGCATCAATTCCAAGTGAAAGTGTCACACTAAGTTTGGTGTGCCACTTATATTTTTATGCAATGTATCATGCACAACATCTTATTTCTGCAATCATAATGTCTTTGTTTCTCTGTGCCTTGATAGTTATTCTTAATTTTGCTTGCTTGAAACACATGTACTACTAACATTTCTTATGTAAGACATTCATGATCCATCTTAGTCCCATAGCCACGATTCTAATAGTTGCTTGAGGATGAGCAAGCATTCTGAGTTTGGTATGGAAAAGAGGAGAATGGGAGGAAAATGACAACAATAGAGAAGATGAATTACAAGGTTGTAAAGTTCCTTTTCCTCTCATTTGTTTTCAGCACTTTAAATTACATGAGTGTCTTTATCTTCTCTGTATGCATGTGTGGTATGAATAGGCATAGCTTGATTTCTAAATGGTAACATGTTGCTGTGACATTATAACTACCAACTTGAGTTTTGTGAATTCAAAAGCAAAAAATTATCATGATCATAAACAAACAAGGAATTAAAGAAGAATTTAGCATGTGCATACAAGTATTGGAAAGCTAGTATGATTGATTGTTGCTCAATTGCATTAGATTTTATTTAATTGAAGTTTTCATCTAGTGCATTTTTGTGAAATCTTTTGAAATCATGAAAACCTTGAAGAAGCAAATGCAAAATAAGGCAAGAAAAGAAAAAGAGAAAGAATGAGAAAGCTGAAGGCTCTGAGTACCAATGGCAATTTAGTTGCTAAGTGCTTGTGGTGTTTATGTGTCAAGCCAAATGCCTGAAAACAAAACACTTAGAAGTCAAGGCTAGGCTCAAGTGCAAAAGCACTCCCTCAAAGCTCAAGGTTCTGAGCATCAATGATTAGAGAGTCAAGAAAAGAAAAAAAATGAGCTTAATGAAGTCCTCTAATTCAAATGCTTGTGGTGCTTATGTATCAAGTGGTAATACTTGAAAACAAAGCATTTAGAATCGTAACTTTGTTATCAAGTCATGGGGCAAAGTACCCAAAAGGAGAAGCAAAAAAAAAAGAAAAAAAATCAAAAGCTTGTTTCAAGGAAGAATTATAAGAAAAAGATTTCATAAATTGAGCTAGATAGAAGCATCAATCATCTACATTTCTTTTGTGATTGTAGCATGCATTGAAAACTAGCTTACCATGAAAATTGAGTTGCTATTCTTCCTACCTTGGATTGTCAATCTCTACTGCATGATTCTTTTCTTGCTTGGGGACAAGCAAGGTTTAAGTTTGGTGTTGTGATGACATGTCACCATGTCATGTTTTTCTATGCTTTTTCATACAAGAAATTGATTACTTGTACTTAAATATTGATTGCTTTTGTGCTTAATTGGTATATTTCTTTGATCCTTTGATTTTATAAATTTTGTAGGAAATAAGAAGAAAAAGAAGCAAAAAAGGCACAAAATAAGCTAAGAAAAGGGATGACAAAGAGGCAACAAGAAGGCCATGAAAGGAGGCAAAGGGAAGCAACGTTGGAGCCAAAGTTGGTGCTCCAACATTGCTGGAAACGTTGCTCCCCACAGCCTGAAGGGGTATACTTCCAACAAGAATAACTTGAGCTAAAAAGCTCCAAATGAGGTGATTCCAAAAGCATTGAAAAGTAGGAATCAAGAGCTTTCCAAGCATATATGGCACTATATGGTGGACATAAAAATTGAGGGAGAAAACCGCCCCGAAAAGTGCATAAACAAACATGACACCAACATGTAGTAAGGCCAGCTGACCTCTGCACCTTAGATGGAGTATAACTCGAGCTGTGGAGCTTCAAATGATGCGCTTCCAATGGCATTAGAAAGCAGACATTCAGGGCTTTCCAAAAATATATAATAGTATGGGGTGGACAGCACGTTCGAGCTTCCAAAACTGGCAATGTTTCCAACATTTGTGCCAACGTTTGCCTCAAACTTGAGGTCAAACGTGGCTCAAAAATTAACCCTGGAGGAAGCAACATTTGCGCCAACGTTTGCCTCAAACTTGAGGTCAAACGTTGGCACAATTACACACCCAGGAGGACTAACGTTTGCGCCAACGTTTGCCTCAAACTTGAGGTCAAACGTTGGCTGCAAAAATGGCCTTGGAGGGAGCACGTTTGAGCTCACGTTTGACCCCAAACGTGAACTCAAACGTGAGTGACAGAAAGAGCACCGTTCTGCATAATTTCCAACATGCCAACATTTGAGTTAAAGTTTGCCTCAAACTTAAAGGCTCCAAAGTCCAAATTGCAAACAGATTTCTTTCCAAGTCCAAGAGCAATCAAATAGGCCATCTTCAACCCAAATCCAAAGCAAGCAAAGCCGATTATCATCACTCAAATGCACAAGAGATAGATAAAATAGGAATTTCATTTAATTGTAATTTGTCTTTAATTTCACTTTCATTTTTATTTTTACTTTGTAAAGCCTATATAAAGGCATCAATTCCATTTCATAGAGGAGGGGAGCTCCATTAGAGAGCACTAGAGGCTAGCTCCACCAGGGAGCATTAGGATTAGAGAGCTCTCTCTTTTAGTTTTCATTTTTGTTTTGAATCTTGGGTTGAGAATTGAAGAAATTCTGTTTCAATCTCACCTTAAGAATTCTCTCTGTTTGCTCTTCTGCAAAATTTTTAGTGAATTATGTTTTGAATCAAAGTTCTCCTTACTGTTTTCATCTTTCGTTCTTCTGCAAATTGTTCTCTATTGGATCAAGGAAGGAATTGAGATCTAGACTTGTTTTCTAGTCTCTTTGATTTCCTGAGATCTTCATTTTGATTTTGCAATTGAGTTGAATTTAATTTCTGTTTGCTTCTTCAAGCAATTTTGCTTTCTGTTTGAGGTCGGTTGTAAGTTACTGCATCTTTTACTTCTCTGTTTGATTGCCATTTACAATTCCTTGTTTGATTTCTTGAATCCCAGCTCCCAAAATCCTTTTATTCTTCCTGCAATTTAAATTTCCAGTTGCTTGATCTACTGCTTTCATTTAAATTCCCTGCTCCCACTCCCTTTACATTTAATGCAATTTACATTTCTTGTCATTTAAGTTCCTGCAATTTATATTGCTTGCTCTTTAAGTTTTTGCCCATTTACATTCTGCAGCATCAATTTCACCCAATCACTCAATGTTAGCTTGACTAAACTAATCACCCACTAAAGTTGCTTGATCCATCAATCCCTGTGGGATCGACCTCATTCTAAGTGAGTTATTACTACTTGATGCGACCCAGTATACTTGCCGGTGAGTTTGTGTGTTTGGAAATTCGTTTTTCCACAAAAACACCCATCATTCACGCTTACGCGTGAGCGATGCTTACGCGTCGTATTCTCAACTTGCTAACCACGCATCCCTTCCTGTTTTCCATTCATTTTCTTTTACTTATTGCATTTGCATAATTTAATTCATTGCATTTTAATTTTGGGCATATTTTTATTTTCTTTTCTAAGTTACTATTTTTCCATTGGCGTTGCATTTTCTTAATCACCTGTTGAATTTTTCTTCCATTGTTTTGGCACTTAGTGACTTATTTTCTATTGTTGGGTGATATTATTTATAGGTCAAAGCTAATCTTTTATGACATTTGTATTCCTTGCACATTGATATGACCTTATATTGTCTTTCATGACCCACACTCTCTCCCTCATTATTACAATTCTTGCACTATTGATATGCCATTCGCCTATATTACTTTCTCACTTGCATGTTGTAACTACCATGTAGTTGAAAACCTCACTATTATTTGGCAATAGCCCACCCATATTTTATTTGTTTACATATCTTTGTTTGTGGGTTATTCTTCTTCCTTTTTCTCTTCTTTCAGGATGGCCATTAAGAAGGAAAACAGAAAACTTCTAAATGGGGCGAACAACAAGTCACTCTGCACAAGCTTTTGAAGGAACTCCGCAGTTGTAGCAGTGATAAACCACTATTTCATGGTTTATCTTATGCTCAATTGAGTGGATTTTATCAACTCTTTACCCACTTATTCATACTATTTGCATGGTTTTACATTTGCCTTCCTAATTATGTGCTTTGATTGAAAACATGCTTCTTTGGCCTTAAGTTCCCTATGCTTAATACTCTCTTATTACTATTAGATGCCTTGATATGTGTGTTAAGTGATTTCAGGGATTACAAGACATGAATGGTTTAGAGGATGAAAAGGAAGCATGCAAAAGTGGAAGGAATATAAGAAGTTGAAGGAACTGCAAAGCTGTCCAGCCTGTGAGTGCGCACTTAAACGGCTATAACTTTACCTACAGAGGTTCAAACGATGCGGTTCCAGTTTCGTTGAAAAGCTAATGTCCGGGGATTCGATTTGATATATAATATGCCATAGTTGCCCTGACGCTAGGCGACGTGAACGCGTGATCCACGCGGACGCGTCGCATCTGCGAACTTCAATCCGCGCGGCCGCGTGGGCGACGTCTCCGCGTCACTTGGCCACGACTTGTACGGACCAGAAAGCGCTGGAAGTGATTTCTGGGCTGTTTCTGACCCAGTTTTTGGCCCAGAACACACAGATTAGAGGCTATAAAGTGGGGGAATACATCCATTCATAAGCATGCTTTTCATAATTCACTTTTCATGTTTTAGATGTAGTTTTTAGAGAGAGAGGTTCTCTCCTCTCTCTTAGGATTTAGGTAGGATTTTTTGAAATTAGGATTTAGGACTTCTCTTAGTTTTAGGAGTGACTCTCGATCCCAAGTTCAATGTTCTTTTACTTTATATTTATCTCTTACTCTCAGATACTTTAATGCTTGCTTGTATTAGTTATGTTGCCTATTTGGCTTATGCCACATTCATGATGATTTTCTTATTTAATATTATTTGAGGTATTTTAGTTTAATATTGCCTTCTTTTATTTATGCCATTGATTATTCCCATTCTGAAGACATTTTTCATTCCAGTAGAATTAATTTACTTTTCCCTTTTTGGTCTTGGTTAAGAAATCAGTAACTCAGGAGTTATCTTAGCTCAACATAATTGATAACTATTATCTTTGCTAATTGAATTGAATTTCAATAATCCCAACCTTTTCTTAGGAAATAAATAGGATTCGAAGGTCAAACTAATTAGTCCCTTGACTTTTCTTTGCTTTAGCAAAGGTTAACTAAGTGGAATTAAGATTCAACTTTCATTATTATTGATAAGAATAACCAAGTCTGGACTTCTAATTTCTCATTCCTTGCCAAAGGGTTTGCTTTACAGTATTTATTTATTTTAATTGTCATTTGAATTACTTGTCATACTTCTTCCTTATTTCCAAAACCCCCAATTTTACCTTTTTCATAGCCAATAATAAGAACATACCTCCCTGCAATTCCTTGAGAAGACGACCCGAGGTTTAAATACTCGGTTATCAATTTTAAAGGGGTTTGTTACTTGTGACAACCAAAACTTTTGTACGAAGGGATTTCTGTTAGTTTAGAAGCTATATCTACAACGCGAATATTTTTATAAATTCTTTACTAGCAAAAATCCTAACGTCAAAATGGCGCCGTTGCTGGGGAATTGCAAACGTGTGCCTTATTATTGGTTATTGTAAATATTTTTTTATAAAGAAAAAAAACATATTTCTTTTACTTGTTTATTTGTTTCTTCTTTTCCGCCTTATTTCTGATAACTACTATGAATTCTCACCCCTCTCGCTTTGAGTTTGGTTCTAACTTTGTTGAAGGAAATAGAAACCACAGCAGGAATATGCATCAAGGTCAGACCAATCAAGGATGGATACAGCCAAGAGGATCTAATCAACACTTTAGGCAGCAACACCCTCCAAGATATCATGGACAATGACCATTCTACAATGCATACCCAGCTGAAAGATTTGGTGGACCACCTAGTAGCTACCAACAAGCCCCACCCTATGCTCAGAGATCATCCTCTCGACATAACTTCGAACCACCACACTCACAAGCTTCTTTTCACCATTCACTACCACATGATCCTTATCCACCCCAACACCAATCCAATTACTCCCAAGAACCACCACTCTCCAAAACACCATGCCCATATCCATCAAAGCCAGAATCACAGGTTCGCCTCGAATAATCAATAAACCAATTCAATACAACCCTTCATCAACTGGAGCAAGCAATAAATCAACTATCTTCCAGATGTTCAGCTACTCAACAGACCCCCATGGCTTCATGTGGAGAATCTAATGAAGAATGTATTGTGAAGAAGACACAAGAGACTCCAGTGGACAGCATAGAGCATAACTTTGTACTGGAACAAGTCGAGGACGCTGTCATTGTAGAAGAAGAAGAGTTGGTTGATGATTTAGGAGATACTGAACCTCCTAGGGAATACAGAGTCATGGAAGACCCCGTCAAGGATGTTACAACTGACGCTAAAGAGGATGTTGCACAACCTCCAATACGGATATCTTATGAAGAACTAGACGGAATTACCCAAGACACATGTTTCCTTGATGATGATAGTCACCAGTCAAGTCCTCCTAGCGATGAACTTGCACCCATAAGTGAACTCTTTGAGACAGAAGAATCTTCCCCAAGTGAATACGAAGATGATGCAGAGGTCGACTTTTCTCAACCTCCTATTTATGACTCAAGTGATGAGGAAGATATGGAAGACTTTGACCAGAACATGGCTGGAATGGAAAAGGTTTGCAAGGAAGTGGAGGAATCCACTGAAGACCACAAGGGAGTAGATCTTGCAGAACCACTGGAAACACTGATCCTAAGGCCATTACCACCCAATACAGACTTCAAGTAGGTAAAATCCTTGACTCTTATCTTTATTTTTCCACTTGAATATAGTTTGCTTGAAATAAATGGCCAGCTTAGAGCTCTTTGCGGCTTTAAGAGGAAAAGGGAAATGG